>NW_024038966.1:600000-862217 GCF_016077235.1 Cyprinodon tularosa
TACTGTGTTTGGAGGAAGATGATGATGAGTGCGATCCCAAGAACACCATCTTTGGATGTAGATCAAACTGTGTTTCTCAGCGACAGTCCAGAAACCTGACAGATCTAGAGAAGATGTGTGTGGAGAAATGGGCCAAAATCCCTCCTGCAGCGTACTGTAGCAATTATTAACACTGATTTTCTCAGGTGTGCAAATACGTATTTGCAGCTGTATCATACAAATAAATAGTTAAAAAAAATCATACATTGTGATTTCTGGATTTTTTATTTTATTTTTTATTAAGTCTCTCAGAGTGGACATACACGTATGATAATTTCAGGTCCCTTAATGATTTGTAACTTGCAAAATAGCAGGATGTTCAAATACCTATTTTCCTGACTGTATATTGAATATTTAGAGCATAGGAGAAAGGATATTGCTTCACAACCAGTGGACTATTTCCTAAAATTTTGTTTTATATGTGCATATAAAGAGAGTATCATTATTCGTTTTATATATTTGTTCTGCTGATACATTAGTACAAAAAAATATTGTAGCTGATCTCTTTTCAGGATAGACTAAAAAAAACAGCAACAAAGGGTGAATATATTTCAACTTCAGGGCCAAAACATTCCCCACTGACTGTGTGAAAGGCTACGAATAGAAGAGAAAAGAGCAACACCACAGACCTTTGTTAATATTATAAATGTCAAAGTACATGACAGCAAAGTTCAAAAACAGACCAAATGTGGTGTTTGGAGTAGGTCACCAACATATAAACAGCTGAGCAAAGGGTTGCCAAAATCTACCTTAAAAAGAAACTCAGATTCAATGAAAAATATCCTTTTAATACTGTACAAGCTAAAAAAAAAAAAAAAAAGATTCTCTCCAGGCACAGAGAACCACCTTTAAGTATAATTAGAAAAATTTACATATTAACAAAAATCCTTTAGATTAAACTGGCATCCATCAGGTAATAGAATCACCAACACCACACTATTTAAGAAAGAGTGGTTTATACATCTGTACCAGGGGTACAATGATTATCTTTCGCAATAAAGTAAAAACTGATCTTCATTTCCACTTAAAGCTTCCTTAATATTGGAAGCAAGGGCTATTTTGTCAGCAATCACTACAGATTCTCTCCTGAGCACAGGGAAAGCTGCTGACATGTCTTCTCACTTCCCTTCAACTACAGTCACAGTTAAACCTGACAGCTTTCTCATTTCAAGTGACATGGACATATTACAGCTTGTCAGAGACTGGAGAGTCGCCAAGGCACAACAGCATCCCTGACACGGAGGAGGAGAGGCATGCAGATCCATTTCTGAAGAAAGAAAAAACCTTTGAGAGATGAATGAACGGTCGAAGAATGTGTCAGTTATCTTTTACAATTGTTAAGAGGTGGCTAGTTAACCTGATAAGGTGTAGGCATTATTGCAGGTAAATCTGATACAAGCATAAATACATAGGGGCCTTGTCTTTAAACAATGAATACCTCTGTGCTGCTGGTAAATAGTGTAAATATTAGAATCCAGACAGTGTGTCTTGCAAAAACACTCTCCTTTGAAAACTTTCTGCTCTGTGTTTGCTGTAAACTCAAACAACTTCTTTTTTTTTTTTATTCAGCGACAGTGCTGTGTTCTGCATTAGCTGCATTAATTACCTGGGTGACACTCGGTTTTGGTTTGTTACTCGTGCAAGAGGATTACTCACTAATTAAAGCTTTCTCTCTGACTCTACCTTTGTCATTAACACTTCTGAGCTCCCAGTTTTACTGCAGGATTTGCCATGCAATGTCGATTAGACAGCAGACACATGCATTAGACAACATTTGAATCACATCTAAACATGTAAGGTCTGTGAAAAGAAAGACAAATTGGTTCATTTTCAAGGATGTAGCGACAATCTTTAAATTTCATTTCCACTTACTCTTTGCTCAGCTTTGCTGGATGTAACCAGAATATACTGCTAACAGATTTAACCATCAATAACAAATGTGAAACTGTTCCTTTGGAGAAACCAACTCAGTTCCAAAGAAAGAAGCTTGCATTAGACTAAAGTAAGGTCATTTTCAATAACCAGCTGCTTATGAAGGGATAGTGAGAGCTAATGAATGATCATTGTGGTGAAAAGCCTTTTTTCTTCTCTCTTATTTTAAATGAGGTTCAAAATCGTCACACTGAAATGAAATAGAGGAAACCTCTAAGGATTCCAGGGAGCTTATAGTCTGTTTAAAACGTTTTAATACGTTTCCAGTACAATGTCTAGGTGTTATTATATCTAGTATTGGTACATAGTCTGTACACTGCAAAAAAAAATAAATCTAAATAAGTCGTTTTTTCTTTAAATAAGTGCATTTTTTCTTGAATTAAGGATTTAAGTGAAGCACTTTGCCAATGGAACAAGACAATGTACACTTAAAATAAGAAAAAACAATTGCATTCTCTTATTTCAAGTGCATAATATCTAGATACCTTATTTTAAGAGTAAAAATACTCATTCCATTGGCAAATCATCTTTTTTACATGCTCAAATTAAGGATAAATACCCATAATTTAAGACATTATTACTCATTTTGAGATTGTTTTTGCAGTGTAGATTAGGGTTTTTGTTTGTATTTTCGGAAGTTAGTGGCAAAACAAACATTTTTTTCTTTTATTTTTGATTCATGACCTACTTACGGTAATTGTTGTCCATGCATCTTACCAACTTCCTCAACACTACCATGGGTCAAGTTCCTGTTAGTAAAGCTGGACAGCTCTTAGCTCCTTGACCTTCTTTGACATGTCCCACGTCTCATCGGCTGTCAGGTCAGCACTGCCCAAGCCAGTCTGTCTCTCATACAGCTCTTTAACTCCACATCACCATGGTCTCCCGGTCGTTCACTCTGTCTCTCAGTATTTTTAGCTTGTTCTAAAAGGGATTCATCAATGTATAGATCCGGAGTCTGGGTCATCCCTGTAGTGCAGTATCAACAGCAGAGCCACATTAACCCTTGAAACTCATAGTTCAGAGCACATCCTACATACAACATGTTTCATTAGTTGTTAAGTTTCATGCCAATATGAAAAGAATATAATGTTTTATTTTGTGTGTGGACTTTTTTAAAGCATAATTAAGAGTATTTTATTTATTTTTATTTTACATTATTCAAGCCAGTGGCGATTCTAGATAAAATTTACAATGGGGGCCAGAGTGGGGCCAGCGTTTTTTCATAAGGGGCAAATAATTACAAAATAATTACAAACAGACACAAAGAAAAGAGAAAAAAACAAGCATTAAGGGACACAAAAGCCACAAAATCAGGGTTACAGACCCCTGATCTAACAGAATCTGGTGGAGGATGATTATGAACATGTGAGTCCCTAACCTGGTCTTAAAGTTCAGTCTGTGCCCAGAGGAAGAGGTGGATTCCAACTGCACAGCTGCCAACATGACGCAGTGAACGCTGCTCAGGGAGTTCCATATGCTGAAGCCTTGAAAACTGCAGGACTGGCAGGTTATCAGATACAAGCAGATGAAGCAAGGCAGGACAATCCAGAGGACGAAGACAGAGCTGGTGTGGAAGAGGTTCACAGAGGTTGATACCAGAAGACATAGATCTGAAGAGTTACCGAAGGGAAATCCAGGTCAGTGTAAGGAAGTAGATGCAGGTTCGGTAAACAGGCAGAATTGAACAGGAGTCTGAAGACAGGTCACAGGTCAGGCAAATAGATCAGAACAGGAACAGGCAGGCTTAAGGGTTCGAAGAAAGAACAGGCAAGAACAGGTATTTTTTGTTTATTCGTGCATTCTTAGTTTATTCGTGTTATATTTTTGCGTCAGTTATTCACGTTTGTTTCATGACTCTTAGTTAAGTCCCTGGTTCATGTTTCTGATGGCCAGTGGATTGAGAGGGTTTTCTGTTCGTCTCCTGTCTTCTAATCATGTCCTGGCTCTTCTTCACTGAACCCTCAAGGTTTTGGCTCGGTGTACGGGGAGAGCTCAGGTTCTGGCCCTTTTCCGCTGAGCCCTCAGGGTTTTTGCTCAGAACGCAGGGGAGATCAATTTTAATTCCTGTAAGCCTGGTTCCAAGGTGGAGACCAGTTTAAAGTTCTATAGTACTTCCATTACCATGTCTTGTCTCTGTCCCTCAACCACTGAGTCTGCCGGTCTCCATCTGAGCATGTCTGTCTAAGCTCGTCGCTAAACTCATGGAACTCTGAACCTGCCTAAACGCTCTGTAGATTCCTGGAACCCTGGATCTGTCTGTCCCTGTTTGGATTGGAACCCCTGATCGGGCTACAGACTGCTGGATCTCAGAACTGTCCGATTCTGAACTGTTTCTCTGACCTGGATCGGATTCCAGTCATCAGCTCCAAGACAATGACACTTGACTAATGACTAAAGGAGAAATATGAGCAATATTAAATTGGTCGAAGGGATGATGTTATGTTCTTCTGTTAGAGCATATCATTGTAAGAAACTCATTTAGTATTAGAAAAATGGATCTAAATAAGAGAAAATTGCTTAAAATAAGTGTATTTGTCCTTCATTTGTGCAAATAAATTAGATGATCTGCTAAAGGAATGAGTAGTTTTGCTGCTAAAATAAAAGGTTATTAGTTATGCAGAAAACATATTAAATGAAAATAAGGTTATTTTTTTATTTCAAACTTACAAAATAGAGTTATTTCTAGAAAATATGACACCCCTCTATAGCAGAAATCACTTATCGATAATGACAAATCATCTATGTCTGCATGGCTTAATTGCCTGCTGCTTTTAACAAAAATAACTTTTTTCTTGGGCAAGAATTATTTAATTTTATTTTTTTTTACATTAATATGTCAAAAAATAAATTTGGTAATTTATTGTCAACAATGAACAAGGTATTTCCCTTGATCTTACTGGCAGAACACAAAGGTAAACATTGTTAAACTGAAATAAGAAGTCAAAGAGAACAGTTTACATTTCACATCAAAATACTACACATCAAAAAAACCTTTGCCATTTAGAAACGTTGCATTAAGAGAATCAATAATGTCCTGCCAAGGATGAGGACAACATTTCATACCACAGCAAGGGTGGATACTTCAGGCAGTTGAGGCATTACCTCATCCGAGTTACCCTCATAACTGTAGTTTCCTTAAGTTCAAATGTATGACCGATTAGTTTTAAAGGAGTGAGATACATGTTACTATGACATGGTTCAGACAATACTTGTCTGAACAGAGAGCAGAATTCACAATGCCTTAACAATCAGAACTGTTTACTGCCCAGCACTTTTTAATCCCTAGATCAAGTGCCAGTTTGTTAGATCTCAAAAATGAGGCAATAAATAGTATTTGATTTGTTGACTCCCTTATCCTCAAAATTAATCATATTGATGCTCTTTTCAATTCTGTTCAATCCAATTTAGTTTATTTATATAGCGCCAATTCACAACACAAGTCATCTAAAGGCACTTTACAGTTCAACCAGATTTTACATTCATACTAAAGCCATCACCATTTTCTTTGACTCCATGCATTGTGTTTTTGATATGCATGTGTTCCATACCTAACATTATTTTTCTCCAGCTGCAATATAATTTGCTATGTGTTGCATTTTTTGTTTCTCGTTTCCCTTTATTTTCACATATGGTAACAGATTTCATGTAACCCTATATCAGAATCCACCAACCTTTGAGGAAAAAAGAAGTGCATATCCTTTGTAAGAAAGAAAAAGAAGTGATATTGAAAATAGAGGCTTCTTTCAGCAAGCACCTGAGGTGAATTTTAAACTCTGTGACAGAATCTGTTTTCCTCCTGATTTTTTTTTTCTTTTTTTGTAGCTTACTGCTGAAGAACAGAACATACGAAACAATAAAGAGAAAAAAATGATGGGTTAGAAAGTCATGATGCATAAAGCCTGCCAGTTAAAGCTACCTGGGTGCAATGTGAGATCTAGCTTTTTGCTCAGACTGAGGAGAAATGAGAAACAAAACGTGGGTTATAGACATATATGATTTAAGAGGGGAGATAATCAGTTGATGTAGTTCTACAGTATATTTGCATTTACTTCAAAATATGAGCTCCATAGCTGTTATTTTACTGTTTTTTTAAAGATTTCCTGCATTAATATACTTCACAAAAAGGTTAGATGATTTGTCAATCCAAACAGTAATTATCTCTTGCATGTTTCGTCCTCTGAGGCACAGCTCTAATATTTATCTTCAATTACTGTCCCCTGGGTAGGAATAATCTGTCTCATCCATCGGCTGGAATGTCCAAACTAACTACAGGAGTGTTTCCTAATACTATTTGACCCCTGTATTAGGACTGATTGTGTGACCGTGAGGCAGCATAGCTGGTATCTCATTATGGACGGAGCAGAGGTCAGAGCGAAAAACAACACACTCATCACCTGTGAGATGACAAATGGAGCCCTTCATGAGTCACCGAAAGCTGGGAGATGAGGGAAAGACAAAAAGGGAAGCTGACAGATAAATGAGAGGCAATGGCAGAGATGGATACAGGAGAAGTGAGTTTCTCTTATTAGTGCCTCTTCTTGTACAGCTCCATTTTTCATATTTCTGCATTATAAAGTTTCTTGTTTTAAGCCATTTTTTTATATTTACAAAGGAGGACCTAGCATTCCCCTTAGGTATGGTTTGCCGGTTTGATTAATGAAAGCACTCTGCATAGGCAGTAAACCACTTATGGGATCCGTGCACATACCAACATCGATTGCCTTTAACAGGGAAACAATGCAGAATAAGGTGTAATGACTAGGCACCTGTTAACCTCACGATCATTACACAATAGCAATCTTTGTGTTCTGATATTATCTGTAGATAAAAGTTCTCAGAAAACTACTGGTAACATGTAACAATGCAAATCAAAACAAAGTTTCCCGAACATTTCAGAGACAAAACAGGGTAGGCAAAGGTAAAGCTTTTAATCCAAATAAGCTGTAGGAGTTAAATTAAAGTTAATCGTGCATATTTAATGAACATCTAATCCTTCTTCTGTTTGTCACAGATAGAAGGGAAAACCAGGGCTTGCTTTTTTGTTCTAAACCAGTTCCTCATTTCAACACCTCATTAGAGCTATCCTCCCCACTAATGGGCCTTGTGATGAGCTATCGATCTAAAACAAGGTTGTCAGGAAACATAGAAAAGGACTTTACAAAAAGTAACTGTTACATATTTTTACTTTTTGATAAACTCAGTGGTTGCTTTTGTTGGAATTTGAAGGGATGCTCATTTTACGGATGAAAATGTGCAGCAAAATCTTCGAATGTCTACACCGTAGAAATGCACCTCACTGCAGAAAGCTTGTTTATTTTTAGTAAATTTTAACTTTAAATAGGTGGAAACTTATTTCTCTTGGTGATGATCAAATATTGTCCCACTATTTGTTGATTAGATTACAGACCATATGGTAAATAGTTACCATTTAAGGCAGGCTTTAATCGGACTTATAGCTTTGACTAAGTTCAAATACCTGCAGATATATTTCTCAGTAACACATTCAAAGACAATTTGAAGACATTCGATTGAGGTTTAGATGTCTTCTAAATTGCTATGACTTACCGTGGGATTCTTAGAAATGTCCTTTCAAACAGTCTTTTTTAGAAACCATACTGTACAAATGCTTAGAGGTACACCTACTTTTGGCTAAAAGTAATAGGGCCCTCTTGTTCTTATGCGACATTCAGACCTAAACACCCGCTTTTTTGCTGCTGAAATCACATGCAGTGTGAAACGTAGCATTATGGTTTAAAATGAGATAAGGGTGCTGTGCAATTTTACCAGGAGATTATGAATTCAATAAATAACTAGAGCTGGAGGTTATAGCTGATCAATAGGTCATAAAAATTGAGGGTAAAACCGATTTATGATTATTAATAGACTGATCATAAATGTAATTTGCCCACTTACCAGGGTTTTTTGTTTTTACAGAAAGGTTGGACACCTGATTTGCCGTTAAGATCCAGTTGCCTTCACCAATTTAGTAATTTAGACTATGGCTATCAGCAGAGTTATGAATCATCAACCAAAGAAATTGTCTCTGTTCATTTAGATGTTAACCAAAGGCGAGTGGATCTGGCCTAAGTAACAAAAAATTCACTGCATAACATAACCACAAAAGACCACAGGTTAAAATACAATGGAACCTTTATTAACTAATAATCCCTATCACAGTATTATTGTATCTAATAACTACACAAACACTAAACAAGGTAAAAAATAAGCACAGGTACATAAAAGCAAACAAAAGGTGGGAAAAGGTTTTAAAGCTACAGTGTGTAATAATTACAGGGATATACAGCCAGAAATGATATATAGTATACATAACTATGTTATTTATCATCATCTACGAGCTCAGCCTCTTAAAGGAAAATTCCGGTTTTTAACACTTTTAGCCCATTTTCTGTAGTGTCCAGGATGAAATCGAATGATCGACACCAAAATTTTGACAATTGGTCCTGTCTCTGCTATTTGGCTCATGCAGAATCCCCCCCTGGCTGCTTCAGAATGGCTTCCATAGTGCATGTCCGATAATGTCCTTAAAACAACCTTAAACGTTCTTTTTTTAAAATATGCTACTCACCGGGTCATCAGCGCTGTTCAATGACGTTCCAAAAAAACTTTCCTGTAGTGTTTTATTTAGCATTTTGTAAATCCCATTGAGTTCTGTTGGAATAGTCAATATCCCTCCGCCACCGGAAACGGAAATGGGGCCTGTTTACGCTTAGTTGTAGTCTTTTCGCAAGGCCCAAGTGTTTATGCTTCACTCTGTGTACTCCGACGTCGAGGTGCTAACGTCTCTGTTAAACACTGAAAATGGAATACGAAAGGTGGATTCTTGAGGAGGACATATTGGACTTTGAGTTTGACGGTAGAGGATACCGTCGCCAACTAGTGCTCTGGAGTGTGCAACGCTTCAGATTCGAACGGGAAGCGGAAGTTTATAAGCGGTTGTGATGTATCGGAAAAAATAGTTCTGGGATTTACAAAATGCTAAATAAAACAAGACAGGAACGGTTTTTCTTCACGAAACTTTTTTTGGAACGTCATTGAACAGCGCTGACGACCCGGTGAGTAGCATATTTTAAAAAAAGAACGTTTAAGGTTGTTTTAAGGACATTATCGGACATGCACTATGGAAGCCATTCTGAAGCAGCCAGGGGGGGATTCTGCATGAACCAAATAGCAGAGACAGGACCAATCGTCAAAATTTTGGTGTCGATCATTCGATTTCATCCTGGACACTACAGAAAATGGGCTAAAAGTGTTAAAAAACAGAATTTTCCTTTAACATTAATATTTGCGTTGCCTTAGAATTCGTTATTTATAATTACACAGGAGCGGGTCTTGCAGCCATGGAGGCAGACATCTTTGCGCTACGGCAGCGCAAAGCCAACAAACTAGCGATTGCGAGATCGCCTATTACGCTCGAAAGTAACTACGGCAAGTTGAGAGAGATGAACTGAGACGGTACTGAAATCTATACCCTACACAGACTAATGAAATACTATCTGTAAAATTATCTATGTAAACAAACCTCATCACTTGAGAAGGTAGGTGATGCGGACGTCGTGGAAGACATTTTGTCCCGTAACGCTCGCCGTACTGTTGGAGGGGAGAAGCGGTGGGGGGGAGATGTTCATGTTGCTGCGGTCTGCAGTCTGGACGTTAGATGTCGCTGAAAATTACACACTGTAGCTTTAAGAGCCCGTTCAAGAGTCTCTGAGGGATGTTCAAGTTTTAAGGCTTAGTACATGGTGTCCTTTGAAAAAGCAGCAGATGAATGTGAATAACTTGTGCAGAGATTTTTTTTTTATGCAATCAAAAAGTCAAAAAATTAACAATGACTCAGGAATGCATTAAAATGTAGTGATGCTAGAAAGAATGGGTTAGCTAAGCTGGCAAGAGACATCCAGGTTCTGGGGCGGGCCAGCTTGAACATAGGGTTAGACGACCCACAAAATGGCTGCTACCATGGGGCTGGCACTGAGGTAGCTTGGAGCTAAGGACGCTTAGCCGGTCCAATCATATTAATCAGTGACGTAATGACACAACAATAGGCCCGTAAGCAACATTATCTGGGTGGATCCCATATGAAGTACAACATGTGATAAAAGTTCAGGATACGGTGGCAGTTCCATAAATCGGCCCAGAAGATACAATTATGCATTTCTCAGTAGTATATGATCACACATCACACAAGGAAAAATAGTGACTGCGCACCTTGAATGGAACCATTGCTGGCAGTGCACCACCACATGTTACAAACATTCCAAGTTCCAAACACTCATTTCAGGGAAATGCTTATCGAACATCAGGTGGGTTTAAGAGGAATTTTTGCACCATTACTTCTGCAAAGATACGTCCTAGTCTACAATTGCGTTGGGGGCCTATCAGGTGTCAGGGATGGGGCCCCTAAGAGGTTGTGGGCCCGTAAGCAACTGATGTCTCTGCTTACCGTTATTTACGCCATTGATATTAGCCTAAGTCTTCAAACACATGGAAAAAGAGAAATTAAACAGACACGCAGTATGGATAGTTCAGTCATGCTCAGTGAGCATTAGCATTCCATTCAGAACTCTTACTTAAAGGGATAGTTCGGTATTTTTGACATGAATCTGTATGGCATCCCCATCACCAGTGTCATGCAATCACACTGACTTACCCCTGGCAGCGTCCTGTGAGCAGAGTTCTCGTCCAGTTTTGGTCAAGCCAAAAGTAGTCCGGCAGGTTTGCTAGACCCAGCGAAATAAAACGTTTCTCTTCCCAAAACATTATGTGTTCAAAAGAGTGATATTTTTGCATCCCAAAAACGTTGTAGTGGAAAAAGTCACACGTCGCTATCACTTGGTCCTATTTTCTCTCTGTTCGTATCAGTGCGCGCCGTCATTCAGACAGCTAGGGCCTACTAACCTGACAACAGCCAGATGCATGTCTCCCTCCGCCCAGCTAGGAGCTAGGCGGAGGGAGACATGCATCTGGCTGTTGTTGAGCTCGCTGTCTGAATGACGGCGCGCACTGATACGAACAGAGAGAAAATAGGACCAAGTGATAACGACGTGTGACTTTTTCCACTACAATGTTTTTGGGATGCAAAAATATCACTCTTTTGAACACATAATGTTTTGGGAAGAGAAACGTTTTATTTCGCTGGGTCTAGCAAACCTGCCGGACTACTTTCGGCTTGACCAAAACTGGACGAGAACTCTGCTCACAGGACGCTGCCAGGGGTAAGTCAGTGTGATTGCATGACACTGTTGATGGGGATGCTATACAGATTCATGTCAAAAATACCGAACTATCCCTTTAAGAACCATCAGCAGTGGAATCAGAAAGCTTTTTCAGATAAAACACAGACAAGACATAAAGTATCTATTCTACCTATTTCTAACCCAAGCACAGAATGAAAAGACGGGAAAGGAGGTTTATTTTTTGTTTTCTGGCGAGAATTGGGCCCAGGTGTGTTATGGGTCGACCAAACAGATAGCAAACTTGGTAGTTTTCTCGTCTGCTTCAGCAGGCAGGTTCACAAAGCACTGTTTTACTTGGTGTGAAAAGCAGAAAAAACAAGACACCATGTTCAGCTCTTTCTCAATTACACACAGTGTGCAGTCTGATTCAGCCAGTGAACACAGACTCTTCTCTGGAGTGGGTTTGGTGGCCAAGGATGTAGCCTCATATGTAAACAGGCATATGTGTTCCCTATCGAGGGCTGAGAGCCACAGGCAAGAGAGTATGGAATGGGGGTTGGCTGTTAAAATAACCTCTGACGCAGGGATGTGACATCAGGGTGGAGTCGCTCACATTACATTATTCACATTTGATCCTTAACATGGGTAAACTGATGATATTATAAATATACCTATCGCCTGTTTTTGGGAAGGTTTATGAGCCAATGATTAGGAGGTAACTGGCATAGTGAGGTCATACCAAATTTGCTGTACTAGGACACTTGGTTATTAAGATGGCTTATTTACAGGTGCAAGAGAGAGACTGTGGTTTTGGCTTTTGATTGGCCCAACAAAAATATTTCTGATCCAGGGTTTAAGCACTAGCAGTGCTGGCAGCTGATTTTTCTCCACACAGCAATGAAGTGGTGGTTATACAGCTTAAGCTCCCTCTCCTGGATTTATGGCACAACCATGAGGTAAATCCTAAAGCGATAAAAGGAGGTAAAGGCAGGGACAATATACTGCCTTCCATTGTCAAGTATAGTGGATGCTCATCATAAAGGCAAGACAGTTGGAGAGACATTGCTGATTTATCCCTTAAAAAAATTCTTCTGCTTCTCAGGCATCAAAAAACCTGACTGAATTATAGGTTATCCACTCTCCCAACCCTTGATATGTTAAAATAAAGATCAGTCTCATTGCTCTGATTAAAAACAGTAATTTGTATGAATGAATAGAAACAGAAGAGGTTTGAATGCCCTAAACCCCATATAGCTAGTTTTACTTTCTTTAAAATTTCCTTTAAATTAAATAACTTCAATAAGACATGTCATGTAGCCAACCACCTGTCTCTGAAATTGACACAAGGAAAGTTCTTCTCTCTCTGCACTTTCAGAGATGAGCTATTTATGGTTTTCGTACATGTACAGCTGCTCCAAGTCCCCCACAGCATCTCAACAAGATCAAGGTCTGGGCTTTGAATCAGCCCACAACCTTTCTTTTTATAATTCTCTGCCTGCACCATTTGCAGGTATGTTTGGTTCATTACTGTGTCACAAGGTCCACTTCAGCTGTAGCTTTAATTTTTTACAGATTATCTCATGTTTTTCCTACACTCTGATACATGCAATTATTTTTTATATAATCTACGATGATAAGGAAGCCAAGTCCTGTCGGGTTCTGCTGCAGCAAAATGTCCACAACCCCAGGCATTTCTAGATTGATGCTACATGTTTATTTTCCATGAATGCTGTGTGTAGTTTATGCTAACTAATTTCTGCTGTCTAAATAATTTAGTTTTAGATAAATCTACATAAGATGATCATTCCAGACATCTTGGTCTTTGTGCTCTCTTTAGCCTGCCCTTTATACTATGATTCATCGGCAAATATTTCATTCTTGCACATCTATAATGAAAATCTAACTTGTGTGGACTTTTTGTGCGGCAAGTAAGAACCTACTGTAGATCCCCATAGTAATATTTATAGACAACTTCTTTTATTTTCAATTCAATTCAGTTTAATAACATTTATGTAGAGGCAATTCACAACCTAGTCAGATTGGTTCAAAGTTGTGATTGCATCGAGTCATTGATTTGCAGGATGTGCACCTCCTGGATGTGCTTGCAGCGACAGTAGATATTCACTTGTTGACTCTTTAGCAATCCCTCACACCATGCATGCATGCAGGGATAGTGGAGAGGAAAAACTCCCTTTTAACAGGAAGAAACGTCCAACAGAACAAGGCTCTATCACTTGACCCGCTTAAACAGCCAGACTTGGCCATGCTTACAGTTTGTTTTGATGTATTCTGGGTATTCTTGGTGTTTGTGAAATAGAGGATATTAACTTACTTATTTTTGAATAAAATTTCAAACGATGTTTTGAACTGTATTATCATGTTGTTTGTATTAAATATGCAATAATACATAGGTAACAAAAAAAGGTTTAGCAATTCACATGATAATCAGCACAGTGCATTTGAAATTTGTAGAAATGTTCCCTATGGTGCTTTTAGCTGAATCATTCAGAACTTCTCTAGCTAACACATCTTTGGAACTAATTTAAATGTACCATATTATACTAAATTTTACTTTATAAACATTTTGTACAGACATATGAGTCCTAAAGCTTGTGTACGAGGTTTAACAATGAAAAAAGCCCTTTCAGCTCTCTCACTGCCCTTCTCTGCCTCTTTGCTAATGTGTACTCGAAATGCTCTTTTTCAAAACAATGCCCTTTATGAGGTCATAATCTTACAAAGTGCTCTTTTTAGATTTTCGGTAAAAACTGAAAAAATATAAAATAAAATATTTTTCACCAACAGGTTTTAATATTTTTAGTTAATGCAGGTATTTTTAAATTGATCCTGACACTGTGTTAGTGCAATGTATTGATCAGAACTCACTCTCTTTTCTTTGTACAAAATAATCCATTGTCCAAAACCTGTGGAGAATTCATTTTTCACATGTGAACAGCTTTGTAGAGGCGATCACAGTTTGCATATAGTATCTGTGTCCTTGATTAGCTTTTCTGATTGGTTTCAAGCTGCAAAATTTCAAATTTCTGAACTCTTCCGTCGAACACTGGGACGCTCCAATACTGCGACACCAATACGATGCGCCCCTCTCGATGCTCGGACGTGCAGCAGGACTTCTTGATGCTGGCTACACAAAGGTGCCCCCCCATTGACTGTGCATGTAAATCTAATGCCAAATAGATATGACTTTACTATGTTGGAGTGCCTAGAGACTGTTAAATAAAGTTTATGTCCTTGGCTGTTTTGAGAACCAAATGTTTTTTCTGAGATGGATCATCTTCTCTGTGCTTCAAAAAAAGCCTTTGTTAAACAGGATATATGCAGGATCCTGATTCTGTGCTTGTGTTAAATTACAGCTAGTTCATTTAAGCAGATATATGCCATAGCTGCTCAGGCTAAGTGGCTACTGGGCTACTGGCTGTATGTTTAAAAGTTTTTTACTGTCTAGGTTTTCCAGTCATTCTGTATATAGAAGTAATGGTCCATTCACTGTATTTAGATTATTAGAATGCGATGTGTTCTTATTTTCTATGAAATAAAAAAAATATATTACATTATTGTTTTATACAACATAAATGAATGGCAATCAGGGGTTATCTGGTCAAACTGCTCCTGTTGTGTGTTGCTTAGAGACTGACACGGGAGTGGATTTTCACTCCTGTCCTGTCCCACTCCCACAGAAAAAAATGGTGTCCCGTCCCGATCCCGGGCCAGAGTAGAAATCTAAATCCTGTCCCGTCCCACTCATGGTGAAATTACTCCCACTCCCATCCTGCTCCCATTCAGAATGACTCCCGCTCCTGCACCACTCCCATTCTTGTTTTTTTTGAGCGCGGGTGAAAAACTCAGAGCGGAAGTTACTATTGGTTTGCTCCCGCTCCCGTCTGCTCCCGTTAATGTTTAATCCTGTACCGTCCCAATCCTGTGATCGTTACTAATACTGACTCCCATCCCACGGGAATCCCACGGGAATCCCGTGACCCGTGGGATTCCCGAAAAAATGTCAGTCTCTAGTGTTGCTGTCATATAAGCTGCTAAGAGCTGGCCGCCATCATTACGAATTCTGAATGGTTGGGGTGTGGAAAGCCAAAACAGCTTGTTTTGAAGAGGGCTGAATGAACAGGTTCAGGATACTGTATATGCGGATTAATCTGAGAGGAATTTTCCTGCTCAAACCACAAAAACATCCTCTTGGGACTATTGCTTTGTTTTGTTTTTTCTAATGTGGTATAATATGGAACCTTTAAGTATCACTGCACTGAAAATTTGCTGAAATGTCTTTTCTTGGTAAACCTGACAATTAATCTAATCTCAGAGAACCTTGACCACTAAGTCAGATACCAGCTAAAATAGGTCTTACTTTAACATTCCCTTTCTTTTTTCTTATATTGGCTATTAAACCTGGAGATGAGGCTTTTCATTTCCGGAAAGGATCAGATAAATTAAGGAAAGGAGTGAGTGATGATGGTAATTAGGACAGTGCTGTCCTTTTTCAACCTCCGCTCTTCAACCTTCTCTAGACCTTTAAAGACTTTCCTGCCCGTTCCAGGCTAACTCTGCATGAATAATTAATAGCATATTTCTAAAAGTTTTGATTATTTTTCCGACCTCAGAATACTGTGGACTGTCCTGGGAGAAAAGCCTAATGTTATTCACTGATGAAACAATATTTACAGTGCATATACCTTTCATCTACAAAGAGATGGGAATATGATAAGCAAATTTATATCATATGCAGCCTTTAATTATCTTGAATCTCATTGATCTATTTCACATCAAACTTGGCCAGACTGCATAAAGATGGTTTATTGACACAGACATCCGAGCTTTGATTTGATTCTGGTGCATCAAGCTTGTCTGTATAATATTTCCTATAGTTCTCTAGTTATTCGTTGTGTGCCAGGCTGGCTGCTTGGTGAAAGTTGCAAGCAAGGAGAATTTGATCCTTCCAGAACAAATTGAGATGTAATGTACTTGCAGTGCTCAGCAGTTGGGCCGATCCAACAGCTTGGAGAAGCCTTGTTGTGCTGACTAGACTCTGTGAGCTCACTTGACCACCCACACCTACACAATGGACCTTTTTTTCACGATCAGTGCAAGATCCAAAAAAAAGTGTGCTTGGTGAGTGTGCTTTATGTTGTATTGAGTCGAAGAGGTAAAATAAAACTGAACTGACTGGAAAAAAAACAAGCATGTATATTTTTTTAAAACCCATTAATACAGTTTATATGTTTCTTTTTTCAGTTTTTCTTTTCAATTGAATTTGGACCTTAAGCTGATGATAGTGGTATTAACTGCAATGATAACTCACGAATAAAGTAGCTGTAACGTTGTGTCATGATGTTTGTAATGCTCAGTTGGACATCATAAAAGAACTGTATCCCCCAAGAGGAAAATCGTGATGTAGTGGGCTTTACATAGCCTAGCGATTTATCCAGGGAAAAGGAGGACAGGAGAAATGTGTTAGCAAAACAGGTGAGATCTACCAACCATTAGCTTGTAGGAGGATTTAAAGCACATTGTCTTTTATTTAAACTGCTTTATATTCACCACAGCTGTAAATGACCAGCAGTGAGAAAAGCATTTATTAGAAATGCTGAAATGATGCACTCAGTCACATTAGATGTAAAGTTTACTTTGGTTTTCATACTCTGATATTTAGATGTGTGCATCAGCATGTTCATTACAACCAATTATGAAGTTCAGAAATTTGGGGCCCCAGGCAGAAGCAGGTATGGGGACCTCTGAAATGAGAAGAAATTATAGGGGTGCAAATTGGCAAGAAGTTGGCAATACTATTTGATCCCAAAATGTATGCTAATACAATTTATTAAATGTATATTTGATACAGTAACAAAGACAATAAAATGCAATTTTATAATAATATTGCTCTTTAAAAAAATCATAAAATTTCACTGTTGCTCTGCTGTGGGCAGTGCAGAGCAGCTTAAACATAGACTATATGTTAGCGCTCCGCCAACTACCAGCTGGGGGTTTAAGTGCTATATAAAAGTAAAACATAAAATGAATTTTTGGCTACATAAATTTTTTTTAAATTGAAGATCAATTTGGCCATATTTTTTTTCAATGTCAATATTGTCTATAGACACACTGCGATATTTGACAGAATATATTTTTTACTACACCCATAGAAGACAACTCTCAAAACAACATGGAAATTTTACAAAATCATAGATTGAAGAGAAAACACAGGTATTATGTTTTATACATTTTGCCCTCTCTTCCTGCTTCTTTTTCATGTTGTCTCCCACTCTCTTTACCTTTTACTCATTGTTGTCCATTGTTGTCCTCATCCATTCCTTTTTTTGTCTTCCTGCCTTTTTCTTGTATTTTGGTATTTTTCTCCCTTTAGTCCTTGTTTTTTTGTACTCCCACTAATTTTTAGATTTACTTATGTTCGTCTTCTTTTCTTGTAGTATTTTGTGTTTTCCATTTTTTTCCCCTAGAATATTATTATACAAGCCTTGGTTTCAGCAAATCTTGCACTGTGGGATCCATATCAACAGAATTAAAGATTCCTACTCAATTACTTTTCAGAATATGTAGGTAATAACACATAATCCCCAAAATTATTTAATGACAAACTTTTGACAAACTAAAAAGGGGATGAAATTTAAAGCCAAAACTTTTTGAAATATTATCTTGGGAAAGCTGGAAAATGTGCAATGACAAGGCTAAAAATAGGCTGCATGTCATAGATGTGTGATGCTCTAAATGGATAACAATGGCTTTACTGTCCAACAGTAAATGTATTCATTTAAAATTAGCTCAACCTTAAACATTTACCCAGTAAATTATCACACACAATGATAAAGCAATGTTAACACAAAGCTTTAATTCTGGCAGGGATCATTTTAATCCAGAGTAAGATGTTAACAAAACGATATACTGTCTGTTGCTCTGAATACATATTTTATTAGGCAACCAGCTGGTCATGCTTGGTCATGATAACCCCACCGCTGCTCACAACTTCAGTGACTATGCAGATGTCTTTTGCATGTTTTTTTTTTTGTTTGTTTGTTTGTTTTGTTTTTTGGTTCCAAGAAGCTACTTAAACAGAATTCTGAGGAAAATGGTTGAACAGAAAATGCTGATATAAAGTAGAATTTTAGCTGGTTAAACACTCACATTTCTTTGGCCCAGAAAAGGAAAAAAAAAAAAAAAAGTCTACAGACATGAGCAGTTTTACCAAACAAATATTAAAAGCCTTTATAACAAGAACTATATTTTCATTTAATAAGCTTTTTGCTTACAAACAAAAGCTTCCTTTGTCAGCAGTCTGACTGTTAACACCCTATTTAAGCTATCAGTAGACTCACTACAAAAAAAAGTTTTGTGTCCCTTTTGCTTAGGTTTGTGCTGTTTCTTATATTTAACACCAAGGTTCAAAATTATCTTTAAATCCTTGGGTATTTTATTTTAAATAGTGCTTTTTTGCAAGAGGAGATCTGCCCTTGATGCTCATTTACTTCCAAAGAGATCTACATGTCCTGCATAGATCAAATTGTGGAAGAGATGCTCACATCACTATTTTCTGTGTTACAGATTAAGCTCTAGATCCATTCAGCATGGTTCCTTTACTGACATGTGATAAAACAGCCTATTTTGTTTGTGTCCTTCAAACAAATAGGTTTGGAATTAATTATCTGATTTAAAATATAAAGGAAAGCCTAACTGTGATTTGTTGACCTATCCTACTACAAATGTTTTCTCTTAAGATGTGATGTTTTATGCATTTTGACTGTTGCTCTGCTTTGTTCCTAAACTGTGACAACACCTGTTTTGATTAATTTGGGTTTTTCTACAAATATACATGTCTAAGAGTCGGTGAAAGCCCCTAGGTTTCTTAAGATTGATGTTGTAATTTGTTGTGGGTCTTTTAAAGTTTGATCTCACTCTCCCCTTTTGCTAGCCTTCCAAGCTCACTTGTTCACCTGATTAAATTGACTTTTCTTGTTTTGTGCTCAGCAGCCAAGAAACAATGAGACACAATGAAAATAAATTGCTTTAACAGATATATGCTATGCTTATAACGAGCTTCAGTTTACAGTGACTGTGTGTTTATTCATTGAGGTTAACACAAAATAGCCAGCATATGTTATCTCCGGCCCCTGCTGCAGGCAAGACCACAACAATGTATGGAAGGAAATCCAAAAGACACGAAGCAGAACACAAAGGTGAGAAGATTAAGCGCAAAAACATTGCCATACCCATGTGTTGCTGGAGTCTGAAAAACTTGGAACAAGACTCAGCAGCACATCTACACCTTATGGACAAAGGAAATTCTTTTTAGGACAAGAATGTTAACATTTTGGTAAAAGAAAATAGGTGGTTTGAGAGTCATCTATGTTAAGAAAGAAAAGCCAACCTTAAACAGAGGGGCTGGACTTGGGTTTCAGCTTTTAAAAACCTACAGTGCAGCAATTGAATTAATCCCTCCATCATTGCATCCCCAGCCTCTGTACCGGAGAGCAGATGACCTTGCCTATTCAGCAAGGCCAACAATTCCCTTTAACGACCACCCTTTCAGACACTTAGACTGGTATGGGGCATTGCATGCTAACAAAAGAAGCTAAACGACCCCCATTCCAAAGGGGTGGACCCCTTTGTCTGATTCAGTTGGCATGTTTTTAAAACAAAAACAAGGCTTCATTGGGCTACTGTATAAAACCTCAAAATCAACGCTATTCCCGACATTTTGAATTGAAAAGCTTCTTGTGAGGGAAGCGAATTGTCTTCAAACAGTGGATTGTTTTTAATTTTATTTTTATTTTGGGGGGATTGACTATGACCTGGATGAATGAGAATGTCCACCTGTCAATTCAATGTAGAAAAATGTGAAATTTATCATGCTGCTCCAATTTCTAAAAAGTTTATATACTAAGGGAAAATTTGAAACAAAAAAAATCATGATGTAGTATTTTAATGCAGTGGTGACATTGGGTTTGTCCTTACACTGTCTCTCTGTGTGACTGGTGCAAGCATCATGAAGAGGAATGGATGCACTTTGGAAGTGTACATTACAGCAGTATATCACTGGATTTATGCCTACACATGCTTCGCAAGCAGGCACCACTATCTTTTTTTTTTACACCCCCTGGCTTCTTACTTTAAAATTCATATCAATTTGTCCTCATTTTTCTGCCTTTTCCAGATATGGTTGCTTGAAAGCCAAAATGTAGACAAAAAGAAAAAATGTTTGTCCAAGTATGTGTTAGCTTTTGTCAGATGAATTGAGGGAGCAGGCGATAAAGGATAATGGAAAACAACATTTAAAACAGAGAGTGGCAAGCTAGGGGAAGGAGCCACCCCTGCTTGATTCCTGAGTCACAGCAAATGTCTTGCCCTTAATGAAATGCCAACCAAATGAGAACGGATCAGAGGGCCGAGCGTAAGCCTCTACGAGGCCCCATTATTCAGCACCAAAGACGAATGGGCCTGCTCTTTTTGAAAAGGGACAGAAACACAAAAAAACTCAAGGACAATCTTATATATAAAACACACGAAATCTGCAAACAAACAAAAACACAGAATGAGGACTTACATGTTTCTGTAATAAGTTATTTTCTCATTTTCTCTGTGTACATACATTTAAACTTATCCGACATCAAATAAAAAGCCCTCCCCCTGATAAACTGGTTAATATACTCATATGCAATCTAAAAATGTCAGCAAATAGAAAATGATTCCAAAAATGAAAATGACAACCACCTCCTCTTAATCATTATGAGTAATGACAGTAGTATACCAATCTTGTCTAAAAAAAGCTAATTTTAGATATTCATTTTGACATCTCTGATAACTCTGAGTGCCTGTCGCCAGCCCCTGTTATCAACTTGTTTGTTATGTTGTACGCAACTCCCATCAAGAACTCGAAAAATGATTCCCTCCTGCTGTTTCCTAACGAATGCAAAGCGAAACTTCATGAGCCGTGTCTAAAACTCTTCTCAGTATTAATGTTTCCGGTCAACGGTTTCCATCAAAGAGGCATGCAGAGGGAAACTAAGAAGAGAAGCAGCTGAATGAGCAAAATTTATGGAGCAACACTGACTGTAGCTGGTCACATATTAAACGTCACAACGGCAATAAAGCTCTTTACAATGGATGAGCATAAGGCTGTTCTCCAAGTGAAATACATTACTAATGCCACCCCTGCTGAGGAGCACTGAGGTGTGAAAGGTGTCAACTTATCTAGCCACCGATCAAGAGCACTTACACCAAGTGCTGTTTAAAAGGCTGCACATGAAGCCTGACAAAAGCTCATACAAGTAAGAAATGATTGAGGTGGATGTAGAGAAATTTTACCTCAGATGACTGGTCAGCTTTTTCTTTTATGCAACTAAACTTGACTGAAAGCAACATTGCCATTACTAACTGACATGTTTACAACATGTTTAAAACTCTATTACTGATCTGTGGTCAGTGCAAGATTGCAGCCTCTACTGTCATGATCTTGGCGCTAAAGACTGGATGACTAATGGACTCGATTATAATTTCATGCACCTGTCTAACTCCACCTAGTTTCTCATTACCGTTCATCTTATCCACCTTCTCCTGCTTCTATTTAAGCTGTTCTCTAACCAGTCATCAGAGCCACATTTTTCTCAAACCTTTAGTGAGAGTTCTCTAGCGTACTGGATTGGGCTCTGATTGCCTGATCTTGATCCGTTCTGCCCTTGGACCTCTGATAATGTCTGTGCCTCTTCTGATCTGTTTGCTTGACCTGTCTTCAGTATCTTGCTGGATTTTGCGTGTGAACAAACCTCAGATCTTTCTCATGATACCGAACTGGATTTCCCCTCTGTACTTCTTTGGATCTCTAATCTTCTGGACTTTGAATCTCACCGTCTCTGGCTTCGTCCTCTGGATTGTCTTGCCTTCATTCGTCTGCTTGGATCTGATCTCATGCCAGTTCTGCTGTGTTCAAGACTTCAGCATCTGGAAATCTCTGGGCAGCATATGTTGCATCGCCTTGGCAGTTGTTCAGCTGTAATCTACATCTTGCTCTGGGCACGGACTGAACTTTAAGACCAGGTTAGGTCGTAATAATCATCCAACAGATTAACATGGACATTAAACTGTGTTTCCCTCCTGCAGAGGTTCCTGCCTGAAACGCACTAGCTGCCACTGCCAATCTGTCGTTTTTTTAATAAACGCATTTTGAGTAATCTGTCTGTCTTGCCTTGAAAACTGGGACCTGTGTCCGGACCCGGCAGAAAGTGAGGTATGATTAAAATCACAATTTGTTGCCACAAATGCATTTGTTGCAATGTTGGAAGCAGCACAAGATGAAATGTAAACAGTTACTCTTTGGGAATACAATATGGATGACAACCAACTTCTAGTAGTTCAAAATCTGGGCTGGAAAGACAAATCGTCACAGTAACATGTCCTGGAGGTCACCGTTTGTTGTTCACAAGCACTGGCAATAAACCTGCCTTGAGTATTTCAGCCTTCTTTGAATCTCTGTGTAGTCATATGGTCAGAAAGCATGGCAGGGAGTTCAGGATATAATCCTGCAGCCACAGTTTCAGTAAAATCCAGAACAGAATTTAAAATCCTCTTTCTAGCATGTAAAGCTTTAAATGGCCAAGCTTCATCGTATATCAGAGATGTGATTGTTCCTTGAGTTCCGAACAGAGGACTTTGCTCTCAGTCTGCAGGCTTACTAGTGGTTCCTAGAATTTCTAAAAATGTAATAGGAGGCAGATCTTTTAGTTATCAGACTTCTCTCCTGTGGGATCAACTACCAGTTTTAGTCCTTGAGACAGACACCCTGTCTACTTTTAAGGTTAGGCTTAAAACTCTTGTTTTTGATAAAGTTTATAGGTAGAATTGCTTAGGTTATCCTAAGCTATCTCTATAGTTACGCTGCTGTAGGCTTAGACTTCTGGAGGACATAGGGACCCCCTTTTCATCATTCTGCCTCATTCTATATCTATTCTCCCTATCTGCAGAATCTGTTAGTTCAATCTCTAACGTAATGCTCCCTTTGCATTTTCTTCTTGTAGCTTCGCCTCATCTGTTCCTGTTTGGCTTTGACACCACCCTGGGGATAAATACCAGCTATGCTGCTGCCATCAACACCTTTGTTTATAGATGTTGGAGATCTGTCTGTTTTTCAGTGTAGTCCTGTTTCTCTGATTGTGACTGGCTGGATGTGCTCTCTTCATCCCCTGACATGGGGAGCTGGCTCAGAGCTCGTCTGCCTCGCTGTGTTTCCTGGACAGGGCTGCTTTTCATAGTTACCTTTTGTATCTCTGCTTCTTTCTGTATGTCTGCTTCTGAACCCCAGTCGGCCTCTGCCAGCTGAGCCTGGCTTTGTTTGAGGTTTCTTCCTGTTAAAAGGGAGTTTTTCCTCTCTACTGTCGCTACAAGCATGCTTAATGTCAGGGATTGCCTTCGAGTCAGTGAGTCGATGCAATCAACTGGTTTTCCTTAGATAGAAAAGTTTTGATCAATTTGTATGATCTGGTAAACTGTAAAGTGCTTTGAGATGACGTGTTGTGATTTGGCGTTATAAATAAACTGAATTGAAAAAAAATAAACTGAATATATATACACCTCCTTTGCAGTTCCTCATTGCTGGATCCTCTTCATTGCTTAATTTCTCCTTGTATGTTTCTCCCAAAAGTCTCTCATTTTTGTTTTTTTTAGTTCTCAGCCTGTTATTTCTGGATTTATGTTTTTACTACCATCCATTTCACTATTAAAACTGCAAAAACATTTTGCCTCCTCTACTCTGCATTTGGTCCACAACAATTTCCACGAACTCTGACAGAGGTTTTCTTTAAAACTGTAAGATGAATTCTCATTTTCTTTAAGTCAACTCTTTACTTCTTTCCAAATCATTGAGCATAAATTATTTCTTTCCTCCAAGCTCTTATTTTAACACAAGTTTAATAAACAAACCCAGACAGACAAACTGACAAGACCTGTAATTTTACTCACCCAAGCATACTTGATGAAGGATTTGATTAGAAGTACTTGGCTGCTACAAGTCCCGCAAATTCACAGCTAGATTATGGTTGTGAATTGTAGATAATTATATGGTATAATGCAACAGACTGTGTACTTTACAATTAATGGTATTAAAAGCCTTAAGAGTGTTGAAAGAGTGTTAAAAGCCTTGAGGTAAATTTGTCTCTTACAGCAGTAGCATATTCTCACATTAAGGTTTTTTTCCTTCTTTATCATAAGATTAATTGCAGTTGCTGTGAACTGTTGAACTATTTCACTGTCCATACATGGAAAAGTTTAGAATTTAGTTTGTAGATGTTTTAATTACTTGTAGATGAAACCCCCATAAATTATGCTGATCTGTCTGTTTGATGTGTTTGTTTTGTTAGTTCTAAGAATGTCCTGTATGGGGTGCTACAAGGTACACCCACGTTTCTCCTGTGTCGGTACGAGAAAAGGAGTAAGGCAGAAGAGAGAAGGAAAAAATGAAATGGCAGGCTATGTAGATTAAGCACATTTCTGCAGAAGTAGAAAAGTTACTACTCATAAGTGCTGCTGTGATACGGAAGGGGTTGTTTATTTTGTACTGGATAGAATATACATTCTGTTCTTGGATTTCTCCGGTTGTTGTTTTTTTTTGGACGGCCGATATCCAAACGAGCCAGTGGAGTTCTAGAAGCAGGAGGGTCCCGCCGCCATCTTTGTGACTTGGACTGAAACCTGGAGAAACAGAGGGACTGGAGCTGGATATTTTTCTTGGACAACATATAAATCAGACAAATCCTTAATTTTTTTCCTCAAACTATTTGTTCATGAACATTTTAAGAAACTGACAACTTATGTGCACATTGACTCGACTGACTGACCAAACTGTTATCAGAGGCGACAAGTACAAATACCTCATTACTGTACTTAAGTACACTTTTTAGGTATCTGTACTTTACTCCATTACTTATTTTTCTTCCTACTTCCAACTTCTACTCATTACTTTTTCACACAAGTATCTGTACTTTCTATTCCTTACATTTTTAAAACAAACATTACTCGTTACTCTAGGTCTCAGTTTATTGTTTAAAAATATGTATTTCACTTCATGTGTGCCATCCAATGCAGATCATTGGCGTCATCCACATCTAGTGAAAACTAGGGTAATTGAATGAGTCATATAACGCAAACACTCGTTGGTTAGCTAAAGGAAATCATCAGAAGCAAGCAGGTGTTTTTCAACCTGTAAATGTGAATTGTCAATTCCATGCTACAATGTCGGATTCAGAAAAAGATGTTGAAATGTCTGAAAGGTCGGACACAGGCGAGAGCATATCGGGTGATGGAGATGGAGACCAACAAGACCTCCCTCATCCTTGGCCCTATCTCAGACTATTTTTCTAAATAGTCGAAAATTGAGCTTTGAATTCATATAGTGAGATCTGGCTGTTTTTTTAAAGGTTACATTATACTTTTATGCTTTCGGTAGTTTTTTGAGCACATACTTTTTCACTTTTACTTGAGTAAAGAGGTCAAATTGATTCTTCAACTTTTACCAGAGTGTTTTTAAACTGCAGTATCTATACTTCTCCTTAAGTAACTTTTGACACCACTGACTTTTATATTGAAGGACTAACTAGAATGTGGAATTTCTTTGTTGAAATGAGCTTTAAAGGTACAGTTTAGAAAACCTACCCTCATGTTTTTTTCTGAATATTAATTTGATTTTCTTATAAGGGTTGACAATTTAAGTTTTATTTTAAATTGTGTTACCTGGATGATTATTATTTTTGTGGGGAAAGAAAAAATAAACTTGGGTTGTTAAAACTTATATGCTTATCATCCTCCTGTGTGACCTTTAAACAAAAGTAACTTTCTTACTGAGTTTATTTCTAACTAAATTAAGTAGTTGTTATATAGATATTAGCACACTTCTCTTGCTTCAATGGTTTGCTCTCTTGCAGTTCCCATTTTGATTAGCGCAGTAACACACCTCTGTGTTACATAACACTTAAATCCTTATATAACAAATAAATAGTCGTGGAATTGTGATCATAAATCCCAAGACAATCCTATCAACAAAATAAGAGTAACTCAAAATTGTCTCAGTTACATTTACATTTTGCAAGTTTTATTCATGGCTGCAACTTGGTGTCTCACTGGTTGACGATTTCTCAGTGTGGAATCTTGCTTCCTATCACAGAAATCAAATCAGACAAAGGTTTAATTAGTCTGAAATGTCAATTTTCACTTCATCAAAAGGATTAGGTTATTCTGATGCACTATACAGAGTTAGGAAAGGTGCCAATGAATGTGAAGTTGGCACAAGGATGCTTTTGCAAGCCAAACCTTTCCTCATTTTAGAGCTGCAGAATTAGTTTATAATGGCATAAATCACAAAAACTAGAAAGAACATAGAGTTTCTCAAAAAAAAGTCTATTGTGGCCATCAAAAAAATCCCAATTTATTTATCTTTTTTATATTTCAAACTGTATGCTGTCATTACCGATGCAAATTAATTCCATTAGTTGAACAAAACTGACTGCTTTTGATTTAGTTCAAGCACTATGTCATGCCACATAGGTGCAACAGTTTTATGGAGGTCTCAAATCCCAGCAAGCCATCTGGAAGGGTGAAAAAGTCAGCCTGAGACAACGATTTCCACTATTAAACTATTATTAGCTTCATTAACACACCAGCTGTATCTGATAAAATATGTCAGAATGGAAGGTGTGTGAGTTGAAAATATTAATTCTGCTTTTGTGCTCTACTGAAATCAAGAGCCATCTGTTTCAAAGAGACTGACTTCATTAGAAGCAGATTTCTACCTTGTTTTTCTGCATTACATTATGTGACAAAGGCAGCTTCAGCTGTAGAGATGTGAAGCTTAAAGTGATCAGGTAAATTAATAACATAATGCACCTCTTGGTATCAACAAGGACAACCATACTATAGTACATGTTTAAAGGGAATGATCTGCAAACATGATTTGTCAAAGTTATTTAAATGAATTAGTGAGTTAAGGGCAGCGAAGAACTGAGTGTGAAGGTTTGTTGTCCTTATTATTCTAGCCCCACTACCCAAGGGACTGGTTACTATTGCAATTAATCTCTCATCGAACTGTGAGTGTCAAACATGATCTGATTTGGCCTCTTCACATAGGGATGCCTAAATCAGTTCCCCAGTTGAAATAGGATTTAAAAAGCCGACAGTAGGACATGAGGCTCCCCTTTTGTTGATTTTGTCCTTCGAGATGTTATCCTAATTCTCTGATGTAGCCAAGACATCAACGGCCAGGGTCGCCCTACATATTTAAACAATTGGAATCTTGAATGCAAGGTGATAGAGAACACTGGGAGTCTGATTTGTCCTCAGGCAACTCAGTGGCGATTGGGTTTGTGCAGCAGCAGATAGGAGAGGACTGGCACCGACTGCATAATGTTTGATCTAAGAGAAGAGCCTGTAAACAAATTTTGATACATTATTCACGCCTTGGCGAAAAGTTATCCACCAGTGCCCGATGCTGTGATATGCAGTGACAGTGCATCTGCTTGCTAATGAATCGAAGTGCAGCGGGGCCATCTCCTCAAGGACATCAGTTGTTCCCCATAGTGCGAGACAAGAGAAGAACTGCATTACCTTTAGGCCAGTCTTCTGCAGCAATAACGAACAACAAGCAGCTGCGAAATGCATCAGGAGAGCACTTAGATTAATCCATTAAAAGGCTGAGACGCAGCACAAGTGAGGACATAAACACAGTGTACAGAGAGAAGTGGACAACAAGAAGGAATTAAAAGTAAACTGAAGGAGGCAGACAGAAGGGGGCGGAGGAAACAATGAAGAGGCCAGTTCTTCAAATCGAAATAGAAAGAGTAGTAGAGCATAAAGTCATAGATTTGAGGAAAAATGTTTGATATTTTAGCTGAAGTCTTACTTTTATTTCAAAAAGTAAAAGCAAATATTTTAGAATAAAACTCAACATTGCATGCAGGCATGGAGGAAGGATGGGTGAAATGTTATTATTGTTAGGGGAAAAAATGAAATAAGGCAACCTTGGTGAAGCTGTGCACTTCAACGATTCAAGAGTTTCAGCCAGAGTCTTTTTCGCAGTGTCTCATAAATTATATTGACCTGAGGTTAATTTGGTATTTCAGTGCCCCCTAGAGGTTACTGGAATACTTTTTTTGTTTAATAACTGGAGATTTGCAGTCACATATTACTATCAAATTAATTAGTTGCTCATTTATTGAAAAGAACACACCTGTAAAAGACTTAGTGTAAAATGTCACAGCACTCTCAAATATTCCCTGTATTACATTTTCTAACAAGTTCTAATAAAATGAAGTTAAATCAGTGTTATAATTTTTTTTTAGCATTTTTAATCTGTTTTCACAACGAATGTTTGACTAAAATCTAATTCAAATCTATAGATAGTGTATTGATCTGTAATTGTTTTAGTTGACTAAATGAGCATTAAAATGTAATTATGGAGACAATTTGCTTTGCAGAATGTTTGAAGGGGGAGTATGGCCTAGAGGTTAGGGCATTGCGCTTGCAATCCTGGGCATTATGCTTGAACCTATGCAGAGGTTCTGAGTTCAAGCCCCACTCCCCCGGACTGACACTCTGGGTCGCTGAGCAAAGACCCTTAACCCCACACATCTCCCGGGGTGCCACACAATGGCAGCCCACTGCTCCCCAAGCAGATGGGTTAAACGCCGAGAGTTTATTCTATTGCACTGTACTACTATACTACTGAAAAATATATGTGCTCAAACATATCAAATGTCCTTTTTATTTTTTCTATCTGATCTAAAAAGTGAGCTTCTAAAACAAGTTCTGGAATATTTAGCTCCATATCATGGATTGAGTCATTCATTTATTTGGTTGACAGTGCATGTCATGATCCAGGCTTATGTCTGATATGATTACTCATTTCATTCACCTACTTATCTCTGCCCAGTTCTCATTACTGCTGATCTGATCCACCTGCTCCAGCCTTTATTGAACCAGCCTTCAACCAGCCATCAGGGCCAGATTATTTCAAACCTGTGGTGAGAGTTGTCTGGCGTACCTAAGTGTTTCTGATTGCCTGACCCTGACCTGTTCTTCCTCTGGACCTCTGAGCCTGCCTGTCCCCATTCTGACCTGTCTTTGGACTCCTTCCGGATTTCAAGCTGGAACTGCTCCCCGACTCCGTTCTAGATTTTCCTTCCCTCCTTTCCTTTACTTCCTTTCCCTCCTCTGACCTCTGATCTCCTGGCTCTGACTACCTAGCATATCTTCGACACCAGCTTTGGCTTCACCCTCTAGATTATCCTGGCGTTCTTCGTCTGCTCGGTTCTGATCTCCTGCCTTTCCTCCAAACTCCGAGACATTAGCATCTGGGACTCTCTGGGTGGCGCTGACCGGCTGGAACTAGCCTCATTCTCTGGGCAACGACTGAACTTTAAGACCAGATTAGTGACTCACACGTTCATAATCGCCCTCCACCAGATTGACATGGTCACTGAGCTGTTGTCTCCTCCTGCAGAAGTTCCTACGTTAGACGCTGTTCGCTGCAGTTCCATTTCTAATACATAACATTTTGAGGAAATCTAACAGTCTATCTGCCTCATATACTAGGTCCTATTGTTCTGAGCCTGACAGTGCATGCTAATGACCACACATAAACACATAAATGTAAATATGGCCAATTAAAGCCAAGGGCTAATTGTCCCACGGGTTACAGAGAGCACACAATAATACTATAAACAATGAAATTGACAAACCCTTTTTATATATTCAAAAAAGGGTCCCTTTTAAATCATATTCTCACCACAACACACTTTAAAATTCATCACTCACAATAAAAAAATAAGAAAAAATTCTCACCAAACAAGAGCCAACCATAAATCTCATACATTTTAAGCTACAGACAATATTCTCATTGGACAATTACCAACTGGCCCCTTTTCTTTGCACCAATATTAATAATGGAAAAGGTGTTCATTAAGCTTTCTCATCATTTAAGTCCTACTTATTAGGTAGCTGACAGAAATTTGAGCAGAAACAATTGTCAACAAAATCACCACTGGTATCTAACCTTCATTTTCAGTGCTACTGAAATCTAAGTCTGATCTCATGCGAAGATTTGCAGACACTTCACCCACCTTATCATGCTTGGTGCTTGAAGCTAAAATTGAACCACTGAGATTAAATTTGTTGTAATTAATTAATTATCTGACATTCTATTTAAAGGTAATGTGGAGGACTTTTTTTTAAATGCACATGCACAACCCTGAACTTGGATTTGTTGTGATTTTTGATGCTAACCATTACTGCTGTGTGATTAGAAAACTTTACTGTATGAATGTCTGATGAGTATATAACCAGATTTAACAGGAGGGATCTAAGCCTGCAGGTCTGAATAACACAGTGATGTGGATCCTGACAACCTAAGGTCTGTTGGTCAGGAAGTCTAGGACCCAGTTCCCCAGTATGGGACTCAAAGAGAGTCCAAGACAAGAAGGTTTACCCACCTTTGGGCTGTGGGATGACGTTGTTTAAGGTCAAAGTGAAATCCAGGATGAGCAGACGGATGTAAGATGTATCGATGCTGGTCCACACTGATTTTGACAGAGTCCTTGATGAGGGTCATGACTATCCTCTCAAAGCACTTCATGACTAGTGATGTTAAGGTTGAAAGTCTGTAGTTATTCCTGGGTGTCACTGTGGAGTACTGGGGAAGAGGGATATCAAAGGTAGTCTTTAAGCAGGTTGGAACAGTTGCCTCAAACGTTTTTGTTGTTTGTTTGTTTCGTTTTTTGTTTTTTTTCTTCAGATGTCTGCAAACATCATGGCGTATAGTAGCAAAAGGGAATTATTTAGTAGAAAATTGAGCAAGAAAAAAAGAGTAAAGCATGTATAGCTTTGAAAGGTCATACAACAAGAAGATGTCCCTTTAAACAGCAGATTGAAATTAGAGGAAAGCTAATGTTCACATTCCTGAAGCAGCAGAACACTTGGATCTCCTCATCTTTGATTCAGATTACCTATTAAGAGTGGAACTAATTATCAGATAAAAATATAAATATATATTGCAGGGAATAACAGAAATACCTTATCTTTCCCTCCCGTTTTGACCCGCGTAGCGCATGCTTTTACTATTTACCAACATACATGGTAAGGCAGGAGCCGCTGACAGCAGATTTTAAAAAGACAACTCTAGGGAAGTGTTTTTAACTTTTATATACAGCAATGCTCCACTGCATTCTGTTACACCATCGGCATATCTGATGGAAAAGCTTTCATCTTTGCCCTTTCTGTTATGTACTGGTTGTTTGATTGCTGAATGAAGGCACTAAATCCTAAAGCCTTGAAAATACACCTGACATTTACCACTGACGACATAAGATGAGAAAATATCCTTCAGTTGAAAGTCATGGAAGGCTGCTATCCCTATAAAGAGTTTATTTTTGTCTTGATAAAAATAATACCAAATGCCACCAAATTAAAAAAAAGAATACCCCAAAATGCAAAGATACCTGCATGGACCCCCACAGTGCAAGAAGCACAAACAGACAAGGAACAGAAACTGTTGTTCTTGTCATTCTTATTCTGTGTGCATCACAATGTATTTTGTTTCTGAGAAAGTGCTATAGAAAACAAACGCCCACTTCACTCAACTCTCACGGCATAACGCATGGAGGGAGTGCAAGTAACGCGAGCACCTCATTTATCAAACCCCAGTTGGCCACTGGTGGGTGGGCATCTCTGTCAAAAGGCCAATTAACAGGAAGCTCATTGTAAGCACTGCAGAGCAGCCCAGGAGAGACTCACCATTAGCAAGGATTCATCATTAGGAAATAATGGGAACAGAGCAGGAAGCACTTCCTCTTCTAATAATGTCTAACATATAAGATGTTTCCAACCATACAGAAGGTGAGAGGGTGGTATTTCATCTTTCAGGTACTTCTAGCAAAATCCTAAATCCTCTCAATAAGTTATCTCTCCATTACTATATCCGGTTTTGGAGATGTCAGACATTTTCTCCAAAATGTCTCAGTTACAGGAACAATATCAGTCTGCCAGAGCTGCAAGTAAATCTCTGTGTGGAGCCGGAGCTCACAGTTGTCCACCATTGTTACACGTCTTCAGCTAAACCTGTCAATGCTGAAGACAGTTCTCCAAGCTCAGACATAAATAAATACAAGGAAAAATACAGGACATTCTCCTGTGCTGAACGATCAATACAGCATTGCAACTATCTAAAGAGAACAGTGAAAGGATTTGGTTTTCAGGAAGAAAAAGGGATTTCCTTAGGGTTTTTTGGGTAAAAGAAAAGTTTCTTTTGTTAAGGGAAAGTTATGATGAATCTCCCTCCTAGAGTGCTATTTATAATGGGGATCGATGTATATTGATAGAAAAGTTTTTTTTTTAAAGTATCAAATGTACATTTTTTCAAAGCTTTCTGGAAAATAAAAGAATATGATTCAAAGTTTTGGAAGAAGCTGAATATCTGAGAGTTGATATATTCAGCAATTTAGAAGAGAGAAGGTCTATAATCGTATTGAAAGGATGTGCTGATCCCATCAAAACTATTTGAATAGAGATTAGGGTATTTTTAAATGACTTACACTGAATTGGTATGCTGCCTCTGGTTTTTAACATAATTAGCATCCCCAATAATCATCAAGTCTTTTGTATCTCTACACTTTATATTGTTTTTTTTTTATTTCATGTATAGCTTGCAAAAATATATAACCTAAGGTAATGAACAAGATTTTGTTGATATTTGAAATCTAGATTATCCAAAACAATCTATGCTTTTCCCCCTATAAAATACTTGAAAAAATTTTATGAAGCAGGAGATGTTATTTTGGTTATTAATTTACTGGAACTGCTTAGAAATGTATAATGTATTAAACTGTCACTGAGTCATTTCAGTCATTCTGTCAAAACAGCCTTTTACTGTAATTGTCATTACACTGTCACAAGTGACGAGCAATTAAATGAACTCTCTGCATTTAATCAATCCACTTGGGGAGCAGTGGGCTGCCATTGTGCGGGGCCCATCTTTATAGACATTTTCAGAAAATGTTTAACTAAAGTTAAAAGTATAGTAGAGGATGTTCTTTTTCCAGGTGGATCATCAAAATAAGTGGTCCTCCAATTGTCTATCATGCTGGTTATACGTTTATGTAAGGCCGTCTTATGTGCCCAACCCCCATTTTCACTGTCTGTGAGTCTGACATAGTGGAAAAATTGCAAATTTTGTTTTGGACAGTAAGCTTGTATAAGTGATGCAAACAGCAACTTTTAAATAACATGCACAAGGAAATGGGCTTGTGCATTTTCTCACACGCGTTTAACAGGCATTCCCTATCGGGAGCAGGTACAAGGTTGCGTATGTGAATTTTTAAAATTTTTTTCTATTTGAGAGGGTGGGTCTTTAAAAAAAAAAAAGCGAAATCCTCCACTATACCTTTAATTGAAGACTGTGGTTAGTTTAAGTTTTGAGTCATGTTTAGAAACAAAAGATTGTTCTGTTGAGATTCAATGGTGTGAAGAAACAGTCTATCAGACAAATTCAATTGTATGTTTTGATTCGGCTTGCTTGTCAAGTTTAAACTACCTTTTTAGAATAGCTTTTGAGTAGATATCAAACATAGTATTAAGGGAGCCCACATTTATGTAATAAAACTGTGTTGCCTTTTTTTCCATTGGTTTGATGTAATATTCCGGTCTTATGTAAATACTTAAGTTGCATGGCTAACTTGCATGTTTTTAAAAGAAGTTTACACCAGCCACTGCAAAATACACTCCAAAGCTGGGATCACTTGAAGAACTTTCATGTGTAACATGGATAATTCATTACCTGTTATGTTTTTACCACCTAAAAATCTGTTTTGACTATCTGATTAGAAATCACATATTTTAATTATTTTAGCGTATTAGCTTGTCACAACTACAAAGACCTGGTGATAGATTTGACACCTGAAGTCGTGTTCCTGTTTATTCATTACCAAATAAAAGCACATATTCATCTGAAATTTGACCTTGAAACTTATTAAGGCCCTGCCTAGTGTTAAAAAGTGCTTCAAATAGCTTGACTGATCAAAACGGAACTCTGTCACATGGATAACCTACAAGTAGGATGCGAAAGCATGCTGCTTTACTGCACTGACATGCTTTAACATGCCTGGTGCATTTTCTCAAATGCTATGCTCTGTCTAGCAGTAAGGGTTGGAATCATGCTGATAATATAAATAATAAATTAAAGTAATAAGAGCTTAGAAATATCAGTCTGTGTGTAATACATTTGCATAATGTGTTTCATTTAGGGGTTTTACAACTTTCAACACTGTAACAAGTGAACAAAATATACTCTCTTTACACAAGCGTATAAAATGATTTTTCCAAATCCTTTTTGTAGCTAGGTCTAAAAACCTATAAAATATGCTGCTATTGTAAGGTAACATTATTGCCGCTGAATACTTCTTTCCAAAAATGTCACGTTGAAACATGTTGAATAAAAATCATAACCAGATTAAACATCAATTTAAATGCTTAAGTAAAGTAAAACGTGCAATAATATGAGCTGAAAGGTCATTATTTGAAAAGTGTCCACAAGCTTGTTACAAACTGAGCTGCAAAATATGACAAGAAGAAACAGTACAGCGAGGGAGAGAAAATGTTGCAGCTACTAAAAACAGCATTTCAGATTTTGATATGATAAAAAAATGAATAAACCACAGGGAAATAAACTGTATATTCAGGAATAGAGATGAATGGAACAATGGAGAGATGGGAGTGTAATCAGCAGAGGGAGAACAGATAAGTGAGAAATCAGAGAACAGAGACTAAGGGAATCAGAGAGAGTGACAGAAAAAAAGATAAACATAACCAGACCAGACATTAGAACACAGGAAAATCATAAAGACTGCAAATGTACATCAGACTCTTTAAAACTAGAAACAGCTTTAGATTCATTTCCGCTTTTTTAAACTAAAATATGAAGCTATAAATTGCTCTGTTATAGACCTGACAGTGTTGAGAAATGTTTTTTTTTTTTTAGTTATTTTTCTACCTGTTCTGATTAATTGAGGGGCCCTTAATCAAATCAACCAATGTAGTGAAGAATAAAAACAACTGTGAGCTTAAGCAATATGTAGCAAGTCAAAAACTAACTCTTCCAGTCAAAACATTAGGTGAGAGAATACAACTCTTCCTGGACTGGCATAAACCTTATTGTCACATTATGCAGTGATCTAAGCATATTCATATAAATCATGTTTTTTGGTTCATTTGGGGAATATCTTGTAAACATCGGTCACCTCGCCTCACAGCCCTGAGAAACTAAACACAAAGCTTTGTCCTTCCCAGGCTTCAGTTCTAACCTTGGTTTAACTCAATAGTTTTTCTTTGAAATGAACTTTTTTGACCACTCTGTGAGGTCGTGTGTGTGTGTGTTTATATATATGTCACTGTGACTGGGCTTCATTCGAACTCCAGGTCGAGATTTCATGTTTTCTTCCCTTGAGGCGCTGGCTGATTAAAAGGTTTTGTAGTGTTTAATGACTCTCTGGCCCTGCAGTTCTACAACAGCTACCCGTCCAGTGGCCAGACTAACACTTCCCCCACAGCCTGTTCCTAAAGCTTCAAGTTCATGACAAACACAAGGAGATTCAGCCCTTAAAAAGCACACACCATCCTCACTTTGAAACACCTCTTCCTTTTATCCTCCTTTTGCTATGTGAGCGAGGTTTTGCTTTTCCTTTCCTTATGTCTGCTCACTCCTGCTGTTAGTTTTGCAGTGTGGTTAGACATTCATATATTTTATGCTCCATGCTTTCCCTCTCATCGTGCTTAGGAGTCAATGAGAAATTCGACCTGCTAAGGTCAGCCACAGGGATCGGCAAGTCAGACCTCCAAAGCAAGGGCAGGATCTTCACATGTGACAGTTAGAGAGTGATGACATGAGTACCTAGACCACCAGGGAGTTGGAGATGGTAGCCTCTCCCTTTGAATCTTCTAGAAAGATAAATAAAAGTAAAGCTACTAGGGGGTGACTTTGCTATAGACCAGCAACATCGAAACAACTGAACTGAAAGCACAGCATGAGACAAAAAAGTAAGCCAAGAGGCAATTTTTTTTCGAATCAAAGTTTTTGCAAAATGTGCTTCTCCAATGAATAAACATTGCATTATAGAAACATTCACACATATTTAAATAATACATGTTTTGTCACATTAGAACTACAGACTTTTCCATATTAATTGGAATTTTATGGGAAGAAGCAATTTATCAAATACAAAAGGCCTATAGTAACTTTGAAGAACCTACAGAATAAGCCCAGATGTGGGAATCCATAAATCCTATTTCTGTTTGGTCACACAGGGAAAGTCAAGAGCTCTAACTAATTAGGAGTCTGAGAAAAAGAAAAGAAACGATTAGAGCAGATAAACTGATGCTTCCACACTATCAATCAGATATAACAGCTTTGAACTTTTTTGGGGAAAAAAGCCAATGTATTACTTTCTAGTTCAAAGCCTGGAGGAACAGCTTCTTGCTGAAGACAAATACACTTTTTAGAGTTAAAGAAAAAGTGTTATTTCACATTCAACTCAAAAGCCCAAATCGTTCATACCTGTGAAAGATTCAGGGTTATTATAAATCATAGTTTAATTTCACAAACACTTTTCTTCTGATTGGATGGCGCTGTGGGGTGTTGGCTTCAATCTGACAAAGAAACTTTATGGAGGCGATGATCAGGGTGATGCCAAGCTCAAAGATGATTTATCCAAACACTCGAGGAAACGTGCAAAAATAGCATTTTTAACAATTTCACTTCTGTAATGTCACTGATTATTCAGAAAGCTGTGGAGTGTTTTTTTGACAACCTGGTTTCTTATACAAATGTGAATAAACACTACATTTTTCAGCATTGATCCTCCTTTTTTTTTTTACTGCTTGCGAAATATTTTTTTTTATCTCCTAAATAGAAACAAGCTACCTGGTTGAAAGAAAAATGGTTTAAATCTGAACCTGGCATCTGGGGTATGATTCTTTTGTAGAGTGGCTAACTGTATGTACTATTGTGTGTCTATCAAATAAAATTACACATAGAGTAAAGCTTTTAGATTTAACCTGACAAAATCTATAAAAGTCCAAGGATTATGAATTTTGCATAGCAATGCAAGTATACCCACTAATGAAAAATGATTTCCTTCTATTGTAGTTCTTACTTCACAGTTTGCAGGAAAACTGTTTAACTTGATTTATTCAAAACATTTCAAACATTAACCTTTTGAAGACTTCAATGCAACTGTTTTTGTACATGAACTGTGAAATTAGATGACAAAAATCTATAACATGGAGTAGCCGTTGGATTTCAACATTAAATGAAATAGCATTTTATATTATATAGCTACAATGCAGTGGAGTTGAAGATGAATTCTCACATTGCAAACTAACAATTCTGTTTCTTTATCTCACACACACTCCACTCATCAGCTGGGTCTCCTCATTCCTGTTTGTTTGTCTCTACTTCGTTCAAGCCTCTATGGGATATTTATGTTCTGTGTTAGACAAGAACGCAATGAAGTTCTTTATCTCCTTCCATCCTCTCACACACTCATAAACACACGCTGATCCGCACAAAGAGAAATCAGCCGTCAAGGGACATTACAGTGGATATCGGTGTTAACACAAGTAATTGCTTTCCTCCTCTGAAGCCTCCGAGTGTTAAACCTGCTTCGTAAAGTTTGTTCTCGGCGCGTGGAGCTTTATTTGAGCTCTTGATTTTTGTTCCTGACAGGACCATGTAAGAGACACGTGCTGCATTTTCCTGAAGGTTCATTGGAAAGCAGAGAGATGCTTACTGCAGAAATTAAGTTGATCTATCACTAAGATGAATAACATATAAAGAGTTCTTGTTTTAGAAGAAATCCCTCCTCTACTGAGTGTAATAACAACTTTTTAGGTCAAATCTTATCAAATAAATGCATAATTACATTTCCCTGTTGAAATCAGGCTTGGGTTTTCCTATTTCTAATCTTGTTGATAAGACAAAAATGTCTTATTTCCACTCTTTTTTACATTTCACACATCATAAATGAGGTGAGGCCCTAGGAGTTGTGTGTATGCCAAGGACTTGGGTAAAAACAACATGCGTCATTCATGTTGAGAATGAAATGCCTAATGAGATCTCACCCCACTATATCCTACATCTCAATTTTTAATGATGGTTTTAAATATTAAAGGTATGAAAAAAGACAGCATGAACAAAGCAATTAGATACTGACTGACCTTTTCGGTGTGTTTAGTATTCCGCATTGCCCATGCAAACCTCATTTTACAACCACGTCAAGTGGGGGGACCAGATGCAGCTCTGAGAGTGCTGCTGATCTATTCCAATCAATCAGAGCCTGAGGAGTCTGGGTGGACACTTACAAAGTTTTTATATGGAAAAGGTAAAGCTCATGCAGCAAGGAAAGCAATATTAGAGTGGGAAAGGCAGTAGGTAATTCTGGCCAAGAACAGCCTCTGCATATATTTTAGAGTACCTCAGAGGAGAGAGAGAGAAAAAAAAGTTGGGTTCATTTATTTACCTCATTTATCTCTACATGAGCTCTTATGCTCTAATTATTAGTAGTAAAAAGTATCTCATTGAATTAAGAGTTTATTTACAATAAACTGAGATTTGTGATGTACCGATTGAAAGCTTTTATGCTATTTAAATAGGTTTTTCACGGCACTAAAATTTCAAACTTGATGCCTAATACCTAAAAAGATGCATGATACATCAACTTCAGCTATCTCATTCACTTTTAGGTCGATTGTTAAGACACATTTACAGTAATTAAAACCTACTAAAGAGGAAAGAAGATGCTGCTGCATTAGTCCTTTAATCGTAAAGCTATTCTTTGGTCGATAGAAGGCGGACTTTTGCACTGTTTTTATCTGGCTCCTGAGGTTCATGTCTGAGTCCATCACTGAACTTAGATTTCAAGACTGATTTGTGCTTCTGAGGTGTTTTAAACAAAGCTGTGTTCTCATTTTTAAATGCTCTTCCTCTGGTCCAAAAATGTTTACTTCAGTTTTTATTTAATTCAGTTAACGAACATTGTAACACATTCATGTATTAATTTCTTCTTTCCAACCCTTTAATTCAAACACCTGCTTACATCACTATGTAAAGTTGTGTGTCATCTGCATAGTTATGGGAAATTGTGATGTTGTTTATCTCAATCTGATTTAGGGGGAACATATAGATATTGTTATTGTTCTCCCTTTTCAGACTTTGAGTTTTCAGTTATCTATGTCATTCTGTTTTGTTGATCTTTGTTGTTCTGTTCCCCATATATACTCCTCCTGTGCAGTTCCTTATTGCTGGTTTCTTGGCTCCCCATTTGTGTTTTCCTCTGACGTCTCCTGGTTTTTGGTTTCCTGTATTTTGATTCTTGGATTTTGTTTTTGTTGCCTTTTTGATTTCATTAAACACTGTAAGAACTCATCTCTGCCTCGCTCATCTCTGCATTTCGGTCCTCAGACAAACTCCACCCAACTCTGACAGATATTAAATAGAAGGGGCCTCAAAATGGACCCTTGGTCTATGATTTAAAGCTACCTGATGAAACAAAAAGTCCTTCCAGTATGATGTGAACCATCATTAAACAGTTAAACTTTTAATTCTGTGATCATTGTGATTCTGGTGATAGGACAGATATTAATTAGTGAGAATGACTTAAATGTTAATGTCAAGAGTCCGGTATGTATTTTGCATAAATGCATTGAGCAGACACAGTAAACATGGAAGAAGGTGTTCTGTATAGATGAAAAATATGCCTTCTGCTGTCTGTGAATTATTTTCTTTACACAAGACATACCCACTTGATAGGACAGTGGCCCGCAGGAACTGGAATTGTCCACCCCTGCTATAAAGTATTGACCTAGGTAGTTTGACCACACCTTTAATATTTTTTGCTGGAAAAATATCTTGTAAACCCTTTACCTATTATTTTCTTTTGTTTTCTGCACGGTTATAAACACTATATGTTAGACAATTACATAAAACCTTGATAACTCATTTCTATTTTGTGATTTGACAAAATGTTAGAACTTGAAGGATAGGAAAACATTTTCTGGCTGCTGCATACAGAGATATGTAACAAACCAAAGGGCAACATGTCTGACATATACAGCACACACATAAAAACTATCACCCTGTTGAAAGGTAGATGGTATTTGCAGCATCAGGCCTGGCCCAAGGTTTAAAGAGGCCTTGAGCTTAAAGTGTTTCAACAAAGATTATGTAGAATCAGAGAGATGAAGCCTAGTTAATTTGGCCGACTTTAAATGCTAATATGTATAAATAATTGCTATTTGCTGAGATGTGTTTATGAATAAACTGAGCTCAAACACAAAGTAAAGATTTACCTGTAAGCATCAGATTTTATTTATGTTAAATTAGATATTCGTACACTGGTTTCTCATTTTCAAAGAGGAAATATAAAAAAAAAAATCCAATTGAGGGTTTGTGTAAGAATGTTTGAGTTCATGGGAAGCCATTTATGGTTTGGGGGCTCTCAGCAGCAGTTTAGTCTGCTGTTGCCGTGGGCTTGCTCTTCAGCCCAACAACACCAAGAACAGTGGTTTATGTTTGTCCTCTCCCTTCATATGAGCCAGGAGTTAAGGTTAAATTAAGTCCTGCGGCTGCTAAGCAACACAAACCTGTTTTTCTGATTTGATCCCAACATAATTGTTTTAGTTCAGAGTATTCTTCAGATTCACATAACCCCTACAGTTCATTTGTGGCCCTTGCTGTTTAATACTCAGGGGTAGAGATGACAGTTTATTTTTAAGACCTACCATCAAATCTGGAGACCTTTTCGATTGCTTTGACAGGCTTTAATGTGCATGGCATGATCTTGTCTTGATCGCAGCCCTAGTAGCTGTTCTGATTACTCACTTCACTCACCTGCCGTTCCAGTCCCCTTCTCTAATTATCATTCATCTTATTCACTTGCTCCCTCTGCTATATATATGGTTCAGCCCAGCTATAGGGGCCAGATCATTATTCTTACTTTATTCATGTTGTGTTTTTGTGTGAGTTGTTCATTTTCTTTTCTTTTTTTTTAAGTTTAGTTAAGTCCCTGGGTCATGCCCTGACTCTTGGGGGTCTGTGTGTCAAGAGAGTGTTATTTGTCTCCCGATCATGTCCCGGCTCTTCTCCGCAGAGCCCTCTGGGTTTTGCCCTGGCATGCGGTGGGAGCTCAGGTTCTGGCCCCTCTCCGCGGAGCTCTCTGGTTTTGGTTAGGGTTAGTGCAGGGGGAAGGCAGTTTTAATTCTGTTAATTCTGGCTCCTAAGAGGAGAACAGTTTAAAGTCCTGGTACTATGTCTTGTCTCTGTCCCTCTTAGCCTGTGTGTCTCTATCTGAGCATGTCTGTCTGAGTTCGCTGCTGGACATTTAGAACTCTGAACCTGCCTGAATACTCTGTGGATTCCTGGTACCCTGGATCTGTCTGTTTCTGTTTGGATCGGAACCCCTGATCAGGCTACGGACTCCTGGATCTCAGAACAGTCCTTGTTCTGTACTGCTTCTCTGAACTGGATCGGTCTCCTGCCTGCTCACTGGGGTTGCTGCACCAGGGAGCCTTTGGTTGGCAGTCCATCGGCTGGATCCTGTCTCACCCAAGAGGATAGACTCAACTGTTAAACCAGGTGACTCACACGGATAATCATCTTCTGTCAGATTATCATGTAACTTACCTTTGTTTCTCCCACATCCAGAGTGCCAGTTATGTGCCAGCGATTCTCCACCTTTCCCCTGCAGTCGCTGCATGTCCGCTGATCCACAGCAGCCCACATTTCTGTTTCTTACTTAGTGTTAAAAAAGCATTTTATCCTAAATTTGAACAACTCATACACTTTCTTGCTGACTTTTCATTCATATTTAGTTTAAAGTTTTACATGTAAGTTCTTGCTTAAGTTTATTAACATTCCAAAAGGGCACAGCTTAGTGAAAGCAATTTAATTTGAAAAAAAGGCCAATAATTCTGAGTCTTGGTTAACAAGAGAAATTGTCTTATTTTAGAGCCAAAAAAATATATACATTGAAAGCATGAAGAAAATGAACTAGAGTCCTTATTCTTATACAAAAAAGGTTTTGAAAACACGTCTCTCTGAACTCCATTACCAAATGTGGATAATAGAATAATCAATACGAAGGTCAAACTGTAATTTGGTTTTAAGAAATGTAATTTTTGTGTGGAAAAAGAAACGTTCTCATGCAAATATGCCAAGATAATAAATGGCAGCTTATCTGAAACTCAAAAACTTAGCATTCTTGCTTTTTCTAACAGATCCTGCAGAACAACAGCATTAAATAGAAATATTCTTATGGTCCCAAAATGGATGTATTTTCCAAAATGTGACAAATATTCTAAAGGTGGTTAAGCTTTATAAAAGATCCAGAAGGATCAGATTCTCTACAGTCATCCAAAATGTGCCTGGTATACTTAATTTTTTCATAATCAAATATTCATTAATGAATCAGATCTGCACAAAACAAAAAAACTATAAAATCTGGTTATACGTCCTTGTAAATCGTATCTATCCACGACAACTGTATTTGTTAACATACTTATAGTACATGCTACTGCATTAGCATGTGAAGAGAGGGGTAAGAATTCCATATAATTTTTATGGCAGTTTCAAAGGACAGACCTCATATTTACACAAAAGAAGCTCAGCAATGCTGCTAGAGAAGAATATGTCTTTTTAAACACTGACAAAATAAAGGGACAGAGCCAAGCAATGTCATTGTTTGGCTTCAGGTATCTTATACCTTACTATGAAATGTCATCATCTCTATTTAAACAGCCTGAGTCTTTGCCAACTTGCTTGTTTCTGACTCCGACAGGCAAGAGCAAACAAAACAAAGATCAATATTTCATATATTAAACCAGTGATATTTTCTCAAAAATAAGGAATAAAAGTCATCTACACTACATCTTTAAAAGCTTCAATTTACCTTCTCAGCCCAAGTGTGTAGACTACCTCAATTTCAACAAAACATCTAGTTTAGTGCAAAGATTGCTCAGCCTGCAGGCTAACTGATACACTAAGCAGTGTAGCACTGTCATCATGGACAACAGCTTGAAGGGGATACGGTCCATGGGTCTGAAAGGCTCCCCCTGAGAATGCCTTTAGAGCCTCAATAGTCCCTACTGAAGGGTGACAGCATGTGTTTCTGATCCGAACCATCTGACAAGATGATTTTCAAAGGAAAGAGGCTCATCTCTGCACTCTGACACCTATCACACAAAAGGAAAGAGTTATAATGTGACTCCCTTTACTTTCTCTCCATATCTATTGTTGCCAAGCTACATAAATTTCACTTGTTTTTGTATCCAGACCAGCTGCAAAGGAACAGTGCAGACACTTAAAGGAGTTAATGCATCAATAGTATGCTAGTTCTGAGTGAAAGCTGGGTTTCTGGTAAATGAAAGGCAAAAAAATAAAAGTATGAAAAAAATAACCTTGACAGAAAATACAGGAACAATAGTAAGCATTGCTTTTATTTTCTGTGTGCCATTTAGGTTGTGAATTTATGTATTATCCATGCATCATTTCATTATTGTGAAAGTTTTGTTCCAGTGCATCTTGGTATAGGAAAATAGTAAATTGAATATTAACCGGTCATATTTTATATAACTGCAGTATTCTGACAGCTTTACTTTTGTTGTAAAACCCACTGCAGCATTAGACATTGTTTATGATGTAAACACCATTAACAAGGTAGTGAATTAGACTGTTAAAGTAGAAAGTGCATAACTTTTGCAATAACAAAAGTCTCCAAACCTCTTTCATGTCTTTATCGCCCAATCCCACACATGCACACTCACACATATGCACACTCCCACTCGTGTCATGTGAAAGTTGAAAGGCCAGTGACACTTGTGGCTAATTAGTGACTTGGCTCATTAGTCGCCTGGTCTCCGTCTCTCGCCCTGGCTATCATTGCTCTTGGGACCAACCCAAGGTTGACTCGCTCTGACTTTATTCCTTAAAAATAAGCACTTGCTCATGTGTCTCAACTTAACTCTGTCATGATAATGCTTTTTTATGAGTTCTTCCTTCTTATCTTTATTCTTAAATAATACATGTTGAGCAGAGAACAGTAAGGTGGACAGTAATTGCATTTAAGGATAATGTTGATTTTTTTAAAAAGTTTGTGTTCTTTCTCAGGATTAAGCCTGATCTATATCATCTCACTGGTTATTTTTTAAATTTAATCATAATAATTTAATTACAATTTTTTTCTCTTTTATCTCAAATAACTGTTGTTTTATGGTAATTGAGATTCAACTTCTACCCTGCAGAAACTCTCATTCTTTTTCTGCTTTTAGTCTACTTTTCTCATCTCAGATAGTAAAACCCATATATTTTTTATATAATATGAGATTCTTCATACAACGTTGGAAATATTTCACGTGTGAATATATCTATATGTTGTGAGTTTGATGATCAAGGCCTACAGACAATGAAAACCCCAAAATCAGCAAAATAGAACTTTGTATTGCACAACATCAATTTAAAAATCATATATAGATTAAACTTTGATGAAAGGGTTCTGAAAAATATGCGCCTAATACAAAGTGTGGCTTCCTTTTGCATGAATTACTGCATCGATTTTGTGTGGCCTAAGGGAGATCAGCCTGTGGCTCTGCTGGAGTGTAATGGAAGCCCAGGTAGCTTTGATAGAGTATTCAGGTCATCTACATTTTGGGTTTGGAGTCGCTTAAAATGACAGTATTTCAGAAAGAAGAGGAAGTTCAGTTTTCTTCTTTTTGACTTGGCTCCTCTGTAAAACTTAGGAAGATTTTAGCAACTCCAGTAACTTGGATACTTTAGATCAGTGGTATGTAAAGCAGCACACAGCATCCCATTGTGGGTAAGACTTGGATGAATTAAATTCAACAATATTAGCCACAAATAAGTTTTTTCTATCATAATGAGAAGAACTAAAAAAAATTTGATCAATGGATAAAACAAGTGATTAGTCATTATTTTTTTATTCTTCAACATTTTTTAGTTCTTCAGTATTCATTCTTTAATATTTAGAACGTATACTGCTGTCTTAGATTATCCTCCTGTGCCATATCAACAGATCCGTGTTTGTATGTGTGTTTCTCTTCAGATTTTCTCTCTTAGGGTGTGACTGGCAGGTGCGCTCCCTCACCTCCACCTCATCAAGGCTAATCAAGAGAAACATCTAGAGGAGCAGTTTCCCAGAGGCAAATGCCAGATTGCTTTGCTCACGTGTTTGTTAATTAAGCCTAAATTTGTGGTGTCGTTTCTGTCCTCAGTGTTTTAGTACTTTGCTGTTTATCCTTGTAGGAACAGATAGTTAATTCTATGTGTGCTTCCTTGGTTTCTTGTAATTACTGGAAAAGTCTCTCAGAGACTTCTATCAAATCTCCTTATTGTTCTTGTGGTTATCTTCCTTTTACAAGCAGTCGGATAATTTCAGCAACATCTCTCACTCGCCTGCCTGTCTGCCCTCTTTGCATCTCTTTATTCCATGAAACATTCACCATCACCCGTCAACATCAGACTCTGTGGATAGGACTTATCTTCCTAGAAATCTATCACAGTCTCAAACAGTAAGAATATCTTTCCATCCATTGTAGCGGGTGACTCATAATTTCCAATTTTCAGCATTGATTACCTCTCCTTCTCTCCTTCTACCATAAGCCTGGGGGAAACCAACCTAGTTTTAATAAACTTTTAAAAGTTGTCTACTGTCCATGATTGTTGTAGAAAACCCCCTTAAGAGAAAAAGCTTTTCATAGCATATTGTGAAAAAGGCTAACCGTAGATTCTGATTCGTGTTTAAAGTAGACCACTCATTTATTTTAGCATGTAGGTATTACAGGTTGTACAGTCAGTTAAGATCAAAAATTTTAATGCAGTTCTAAAGAACTTTCAGTTTTGGTCAATTTTGGCTCCCCCAGTGGACAAAAGCTGTATTGTTTTGCCTGAAGGAAGACAGCATTTCCCATGAGAACCAGGGCAATGCGTGGTAATATCCTGATATCTCCTGTAGCCTGCAGTTGGACGGAACTACATTTCTGCTTTCAGCTGCTCTGTAAAAGATGAATAATGATGAGATATTGGATCTAATTGTGGCATTTCAATGTCACATTACATTGGTTTTGTTTTGTACCGTGTTACTACACCGCCTCCACTCCCCCAACTCCTCAGCGACTAATGTCCTAATGAGTTTAGAGCATTGAAACAGATAAATATATTATGTTTGATAACTTTACACAACGCATGTACAGATCCCATCAAGGAGGTGCCACATTGCCTGAATATCAATCCTGCACAATTTGCAAATTGTGCAGGATTGATATTAAAATTTGCAAATATATACAGTCTCTCACGGAAATTTTTTCACATCGACTTCCATTATTATAACGAACTGGGAAAGGGGGAAGTGACCTATGCTGTAAAGCAGTCTGTACAGTTTGCAGTTGTTATGTGTGGCAGAGTTACTGCCACCCTCCTCAAAGTTGCTTACGTAGTGCTGGTGACAGCGATACAGACCCCCTGCGGGCCATGACAGTGGTGTCATTCAACTAGCTGTAAGTCGATGCATAATGACCAAAGTTCCGAAAATATTTTATGAAGGTCGAAACTTTGCGTTGATTTAAAGCTATTAGTTCTACATTTATGTGTAAATGTAACTAAGTCAAAAATAAGATCCGCTTTGTATATGGATTTTTGGGATGAATAGAAATGCAAAACATTTCTGAAGGCCAGTCAGGTAATCCAATCCTCAGATATTTAAAATGCAATTTATTTGGATTTTACTGTGCAAATATCTGCCTTCCCATCTCATCTTCCTCAAAGCTCGATGGAATACATAATTAGCTGCCTGTGCACTGCATGCTGCATGGTGCAGCAGCATCTCACACAGGGCTTTATTATCTGTTTGGACCAATTCTCATCCAGCATTAACTGCTTCAATTTGTCCCTCGATGTTACTCAATGAGCAATAAATTTACTTATTCAGAACAGTCTATTCTTGTTTGGCTGATGCTTACATAGAAAGTTGATATAAATGGCTAATATTCCTTGTTGTGAACAGCTCTCCATTACAGCTTACAGATATGTTGGTTGACTGGCTTCCACTCAAGTTATACACCCATATGTTTAATAAAAAAAAAGTTTTTAAATATTATCAGTATAGCTAGTCGACTCTATCAGTGTGAAATTATCGGATGTTCTAAAATGCCAGACTTAAAAAGGACTGGGGAGTAGGGGGTGTTTTAACAGTAACAGGAGAGCATGAGAAAGATCAAGTCCCCAGGTGCACGTAAGTCACATCAACAAATGAGACGTATCGCTAGCTGGTGCCATGCAGAGTCTGGTGGAGCGAATTTACTCACTTTGATGTCAGTGCATATTCTTTACATGTTTCTTCTGCTTCTTTTTCTTTTTATGATAAATTGTGATTCTTATTTTTTTATGGCATTTTGATTTAATACGTTTAAGATAGCAAGAGTAGACTAGAGTAGAGATAAACTATGAGTGAATAGGACCTTTTAGAAATGGTACATTTCCACATATATATTTGTGCTAAAGAAAAAAACCTGACTATTTTCAAGAAATGGAAAGACTGCCAATAAATAAAGGTTTATATCCTTTCATTTTTTTCTGGCTGGATATTTGTTCACTTATCATCAAAAACAGAAGAGCTTATCAAGCCCAGTTGGTTTCGCGGTATTGTCCTAATATTTGATAATATTGGGATGGGTAAAGCCTAATATCTAACTTCAACAACTTTATTTAATAAATGAATGAGTTTTTATGCATGCTTGGTATCATTATGGAGCTGAAGTGCTAACCATCTGTCAAGGCTCAGAAATAAGGACCCAGAATTATAGGCAAACAGGTAGACTGATTTAACAAAAGTGTTTATTATTAATAGAGGATCTGCAGTAACTTCAGGGATGTCAAAGGCAGGAACCTCTGTGGAGGGAAAACTCAGGTTAGTGACTAGGTAAATCTGACGGAGGATAATTACAAACTCAAGACTCACTAACCTGGTCTTAAAGTTCACTCTGTGCCCAGAGGAAGGAGTGGATTCCAGCTTAAACGGCTATCAACACCACGCTGCAAATGCTGCCCAGAGAGCTCCAGACACTAAAGCCTTGAAGACTGCAGAACTGAATGAAGAACAGATCCAAGCAGACTAAGGAAGGCACGAGCATCCAGAAGGCAAAGCCAAAGCTTGTGTCACAGCTGTCACAGGAGTCCAAGCCAGAAGATCAGAAATACAAAGAGGTACATAAGGGAAATCTAGGTCAGTGTGACGAAGCAGATCCAGGTTCAGTCAACAGGTAGAATCCAGCAAGAGTCCAAAGACAGGTCAGGCAAACAGATCAGAAAAGGAACAGGCAGGCTAGGAGGAGGCAGAATGGGTCAGGCTATTAAAACAGAAAGAGGTACTCTAGAGAACCTCACCAAAGGCTCAAGAATAATCTGGCACTGATGACTGGGAGCAGGCAGGTTAAATAAAGACTGGAGCAGGTGAAACTGATGAATGGTGATGATAAACTGGGCGGAGCTAGACAGGTGAATGGGATCAACCATTAAGCCAGTCACCAAGGTCAAGAGCATAACACCATCTTGCTGTTCTTTTGACAAAAAGTAGTTTGAGGTTGTCCTACTTCCTAACTATCCGACCTACTCCACTTATTTTGTGTACCTCTGGCAGTGAAGCTGGTCATCTGCATTTTCTTACCATTACTATCGTCAGCTAATAATATAATGTACATTGAAGGTTGGCCTCAAAATCCTCAAATATTCTTACTGCCATTTGGCCTCATGCTTAAATTTATGTGTCCTCTGATAGTATTATTTGTTTCTCCAGAAGACATTAGCTGGTCAAAGTGGCAGCTGCAAATATAAGTCAAATCAGAGCAGGAACCCAGCAGTACCCTCTCACTCCACTGTGCTTTTCACTTATCATTTATTGTGGAAATTGGCATCTGTTATTATCGTCCACACCATGCCATGTTTAAGCTTTGGTGGTTCCTAACCCATTTCCTTTCTTGCTTGGGTCTAGAGCCAACTGTTTTTAAATTTTGTGTATAAAAACTGCATTTATAGTTAAGGAAAACAGTAACCTGTGATTAATTCTTTTCCTTTTGTCAAACTAGAGGGTCAAACATTTAGCAGGAACTATACAGTACCAGAAACCTGCTGATAGCAACACAAAACGTATCTTGCCAAATTACAAACGGTTAAGGGGCATTTGAGGAAATATCAGTGGATGTAAAAAAGAATTTAGCATAATGAAGAGGCATTTATATACTCTACATTTCCACGATCAAACAAAAACATAAAAGATGCAGACACAATTATTAGACTTAATATGGGAGTTTGGGCTTTTTGCAAACTGATTGATGTGACACAAGACGGTAAGAAACCCATTAATTAGTATTCCTGAGTAACTGCATTCAATTTCTGAACCACACAGATGGGTGACAGATGGATGATTCAAAGATATGCACTTTGAGTTGGAAAACAACATTTATTTTACTTTCATAGAATTTCAAACAAGTGTTGGTATTTGATACTCCTACTTTGATTCACCTTAATTAATAATTGATGTACAGTACTAAATGGATAAAAGCAGCCTCACAGCTGAACCATGGGAAATACCTTCGGTTAAATGAGGGAAGCTAGACGAGATGCCTTCAGTTTTTAATGCTGTATTTCATTGGAAAGTCTGACAGATAATTTTTATGTTGTAATTTTTTAATTCTCAATCAAGTCAATGAATACTTTAATTATTGCTGTAACTGTACTGTGTCTTTTTGTAAATCCTGACTTAGAGAGGTGGTAAAGAGTTTTCTAATGGTGCTTCCACCTGTTGTCAAAATACAGAACTGCAGCAATCTTAGGCTCATTGCAGCTGGCGCTCAAACTTTTTTTTTACTTTTTGACCTTACGTGGAGTCGCCGTTGGTTTTTAAGTTGAGCTGGATGCCTGTTGTTTATGAATATCTGCAAAATCCATCTTAAATATATAAAGCTCAGATTTTTTTGATACATTTGACCCATTCAAAGTGTACGTGCTTGACGTCACATTCGCCGAACAGCGTGGGATCTTCCCACCCTAGGTGGATTGAGGAAAATAGGCTACAGGCTTATAGATGCATTGACTCTGAAGTACTGGGATATCAGTCCGATCATCAAACAATGCTTTAGTTGTAAAGCATCATATAAAAATACTATTTTAAAGATATCTTTCACTAAAATCTCACATGAGGTTTCTTTAAGGTTTAATATAATATGAGCATGTAGATCAGGGGTGGGCAATTCCAGCTCCTGGGGGCCACTATCCTGCAACTTTTAGATGTGTACTTGGTCCAAAACACCCAAATCAAGTAAATAGATGATTAAGAGGACTGAAGAAACTGACAGCATACTGAGGTGGTAATTAAGCCATTTGATTCAGGTGTGTTTGACCAAAGACACATGTTAAAGCTGCAGGATACCGGCCCTTGGGAACTGGAATTGCCCACCCCTTATGTAGATACTTCTTCCACAGTACTATACAAGCTTGTAATTGTATGGCTGCACAGAGTAATTATATTTTAAGTTGTCCCAAAATAAAAATCATTCTTATGTTGAATCATTTGAGAGCTTAATATCTCTGAAAGTGAATTAGTACCAAAATTGGAACTAGATTTCAAAGCATTGCTAAAGTTAGTGGATGTATAGTAATTAGAGATACTGATTTTTTTGTGATATTTATAATTTTGTTACTCAACTAGTGGTCTGGTAGGCCGCCTGTATTTAATTGTTAGAAAATAGATGTTTATATCACTACAATTACTTCAATATAAGCAGCATTTAAAGCTAATTATGCCCTTTTAAACTCTTGCTGTCATTCGACTGGAGAAACCAGCACTTTGAGATGCTCCTATATTATTATAGGGTAATCAGAAAAGGCTTCTTTTTCTAATTTGCTAGATATTTCTGTAGAAATTCTTGTCATCTTTATCTAATAACCAACTAAAACACAAAATACCGAAGCGGTCCTAAGTGGCTAACATAAACAAGTACACACACACACACATGCTGTGACACACTACCCTTGTGGGGACTTTCCATTGACTTCTATTTGTATTACATTAATTTCTATGGCCTATCCCTTACCCCAATCCTAACCATTACTAACACATACCTAAACCTAACCCCCACTCCAAGAAGAGAACTTTCCCTCATAGGGGCCAGTCGTTAGTCCCCGTAAATACCTGTAAGTCCCAAAAAGGAAGCATATTCATGGGAAATTGTCCCCACCAGGTAATAAATACATGGTCACCCATTTCACAAAATGTGTTTACTGTTTTCCATCAGACACAGCTCTGATTTATCAGTGGTGTGAAAGTAAACAGATATCAGTGCTTCAATGTTTGAACTTTGTCCTGAACTGACAGGTGCAGAAAGACAAGAATTACAAAAACCTGAAAAAGGTGAAAAAGAAGGAAAGAATGAATATACACACTTTTATCAGGTCTGGGTCCAGTGAGTCCAAGTTTGAGGACAGAAAATAGCTATGTAAGATTTTCTTTTATAGAAACGGAAATGTGTCCCACAGATATGAACGCTGTTCAGGGTATAAGATCAAACCAGATCAAATAAATCTTGGACAAACCCAAAGGAGAGAAGATGCTTAGCACAGCAGTAGAAAGGGCACACTGCATATGAACCAGACAACTTTCCTCCCTCCAGTTGTCTGTGGTCTTCATATTCTATGACTCTGAACTCTTGTTTTAAAGAATTCTGGTTCAGTGTAAAACAATCGAAATCAAATTTGACTAGTCTAATTGGATAAAATTATGAGCTGGAAATATTCTAATACATCTCTCCTAGCGACCTATCTCTAAAATTGGAAGAGAGTTGTATATCAACTTAAGAATCCCCAGCCAACTCCAGTATACTTGTACATCATAAATCCCTTTATTTTCCCAAAATGGGAAAATTCACTCTCTGCATTTAACCCATCCCCTTGGGAAAAAGTGGGCTGTCACTGTGCGACACCCGGTGAGCAATCTGGGGTTAAGGGTCTTGCTCAGGGAACCAAAATTAAAGTCTATGAGAATGAGTGGGATTTAAACTCAGAACCTCTGGGACCCAGTATGTATATAAGAAACAGAAAGGCTTTTCAGGGCATATGTAACAGATAACTGGTCAGTCCCCCCACCCCCGCCTGATCATGCCCTGGGCGATGTGCCTTGTTATCTATAAAAAAAACTCATATGAATGAAACAACCATATAATCTTGGCATCCTTTCCTCTATGATCCAAGTTTATTTTGATTTATTTATCTTTTTTATCATTTTTTTAATCTGTTATTTGGAAAGGCAAGTAGCAATTACTTCATACAGACCAGCTTCCATCACAATGGAAGTATGAGTAGGCATAACATAAGCCAATCCTGGATTTTTTTTTATGATAAAAAAACATCCATAACAGAAGAGTGATTGGGGGGTAGGGGTGGGTCTAGTCTGAGTTTTCTTATATTAGGGGAAAAGAACAATCAAGCATAACATTTTGCCATCTCCTGGACTGGGGTTCAATACACAGCACAACAGCATTTACATGTGAAGAACATATTTAGTCCAAAGGGTTTACTGATTTTTACATAGTTTGTCTATTTAGACAAGATCATGAAGAATGATCCCTTCGACCTTGAACAGAAAAAGAAAACTTTTCCAGACTGTAAATGTCCTGTACAATATTGACCCAGTCCTCAACTGTAGGAGCTTCAGGCTTTAACCTTAACCTAGTGAGTGTCTTTTTGCTTGCTGCCAGAAGTATTAAAAGCAGTTTTTTGTCCCACAGAGTCCACTTATCAAATGAAATGTTTCCTAAGTATAAGGATTCACAATTACATGGGGTTCTTTCAATAAAGATCTTATTAAGGTGGGAACACATTTGCACCCAAAAACCTTTAATCACTGGATAGCTCCATGATCCAAGGTTTTTAAAGACCATACAGAATCTAAGCCATAATGAGAAGCATTTTTCCTTTGAGATAAAGACTATTAAGGGTCTTTAAATGATGTTTTTTTTTTTCTTTTTTCAGCATTGCAGGAGAAATCATATTGTAGTATTTGAGTACAATGGAAGGAAAGCCTACGGCTGCAGCAAAGGGAGGCGATAGAAGTAATTTCCAGCTGGAACAAGAGGAAAGACAAAGTGAAGACCCTAAAAGAGACGGTTCTTTGTCTAAGGCTTATGCTGTTATCAAATGTAGAGCTTTGAATCGTTATACCACACCTGCAGGGTGGCATGTTTTAATAATCTATTATATAATTATGTAGATACACTATATTGCCAAAAGTATTTGCTCACCTGCCTTGACTCACATATGAGCTTAAGTGACATCCCGTTCCTAATCCATAGGGTTCAATATGACGTCGGTCCACCCTTTGCAGCTAGAACAGCTTCAACTCTTCTGGGAAGGCTGTCCACAAGGTTTAGGAGTGTGTTTATGGGAATTTTTGACCATTCTTCCAGAAGCGCATTTGTGAGGTCGCACACTGATGTTGGACGAGAAGGCCTGGCTCTCAGTCTCCGCTCTAATTCATCCCAAAGGTGTTCTATCGGGTTGAGGTCAGGACTCTGTGCAGGCCAGTCAAGTTCATCCACACCAGACTCTGTCATCCATGTCTTTATGGACCTTGCTTTGTGCACTGGTGCACAGTCATGTTGGAAGAGGAAGGGGCCAGCTCCAAACTGTTCCCACAAAGTTGGGAGCATGGAATTGTCCAAAATGTCTTGGTATGCTGAAGCATTCAGAGTTCCTTTCACTGGAACTAAGGGGCCAAGCCCAGCTCCTGAAAAACAACCCCACACCATAATCCCCCCTCCACCAAACTTTACACTTGGCACAATGCAGTCAGACAAGTACCGTTCTCCTGGCAACCGCCAAACCCAGATTGGAACACCTGATTCCAATAATTTGGATGGGTGAGCAAATACTTTTGGCAATATAGTGTATATGCATAGCAGTTCTTGTGTTCAGTCTTTGGGACATTTAAACAATATTAAAGTGTGACTCTTTAAAAGACTTCTGCATATTTTAACTATAAATCCTTCACTGGCCTTTACTTTTGACCCATTAGATGCACGGTGTCAGAAAATCCAACTTTTACCCCTTTTTGCTTTTAGCCTCCCTGCCTTATCTCCTTTGAGATTTGCAGTACATTTGCTGCACCCAAATGTCTCATTCATTTCTTTTTTTCCAGCATGATGTTCATGTGCTTGCATGAAACTCTGCGGTGTCTGTCAGCGATGATGATTTATCACAGAACCGCTGTCACTTTGCAGATAAACAGCTAAATTTCTGTTTCAGCACTTGTCTCAGTGTGCGTCTACGGATGTGTGTGCGTGTGTGTGCATGCTGTATGACAGTCAAACATGCATACATAAGCATGTGGTTTAACTCTCGAGGGAAATATATGGCAGACTCACACAGCAGAGCACTTTTCATTATTGTGATTACTTTTTTTAGAGGACGGTTGGAAGTCTTGGCAGTCCATTCAGTTTATTAGTTTTGATATTCAGTACTGTGAAGAGAAACAGGGCAGCGAGTGGTGCAGTGACCTTGGACTACAATCCCCAAATCCCACATCTTATTTGAATTCAAACCATCCAATCAAACACTGATTTACACCTGGAAACCCAGGTGATGCTAATTAAATGCAATTAACAAGCCGCTGGGGGAGAAATCAGCAGAATTCGGAGCAGATAACATGGGGCAAACCCACTGAGTGGATAGAGCAGGCCAGTCGGCACCATGCCATGATATCATGCTTGAGTTAAATCACATAATCTGACACTTGACATGTGCAAGTAGAGTGTAAGAGAAAAATCAGTATTATATGGGTGTGTCGTGAATGTTTGCAAGGTGGTCAGAGGAATCAATCATCTTGATGGATGGAATATTGTATTATAGATGTAACAGCAATCAAGTTTAACTAAAATACATAATAACTTTTCACTTTCTGTTAGGATGAAAGAGCATGCATGATCAATCAGGCTAAAATGTGGCATAGATTTTGATATACAAAAAAGTATGGTCCTAGACTAATTTGAAGCAATGTGGCAAAGATAAATGTAGCTTTAAAATGTACCAATGAAAAAAAAAACTACTAGCAGTTAAAAGCCGCCTTTCAATCGCCGTTCCAGCAGTTATTATTTCAATGTGAGGCAGCTTTCCTGAGGTGGGGCCTTCTACAATAAAAGATTTAATGCCACATCACTTTTTTTCCCCAACAAACTGCTGAAGCAATTCAGCACCAACTTAACTTAAAAACATTTAGGTTTTTAGGTTGTTCTGTAATTTTTAAAAGCTACTTCCTGGCACAGCACTCAATGGTATTTGCACATATAGCACTGTTAAAAAAGAAAAATTTTCTTGGGGTTTTCTGGTTATTCTGAAAATGTGAAATATTTATTCTTATCAAAATGTAGCATAAATAAAAAACCTTGCATGTTTTTTTCAAAGAGAATCACTGAAATCAATTCCACATCCCCACAGATAGATACATTTCCTGAATTCCGCAATCTATAGCAGACATATAGGTCATTAAAGTTCTTACTGTACAGAAGAGAGATATTGTAGGTCACATCTGCTGAGTCATATTAGCTGACAGATGGTTCATTGTTGCTATTTTAAATGTTAGGACCTAAAAATATTTTCCTCTAATGTGTTCAATTCAGTAGAAACTGTTAGTTAGAATATGTTTTGAAGTATTGCTGGAACACGTAGCTTATAAAAATATCTAATCCAAAAAAGAAATGTTTAAGAAACAAGTCTGTGAATGTTGATATCTGTTTATCTCCAACAATAAACATGAATAATCTATTAAGAAATAAATTGCTAGCTGATTATTGACCTTGGGAATTTATCATCAACCGTTAACAACAGTGCAATGCAGTGCAGGAGTTTTGGACATGGAGGCTTTAGTGGTGGTGCTTTGGAGCTGGTTGACAGTTAACTTTTGTATCTCTGCTTCTTTCTGTATGTCTGCTTCTGAACCCCAGTCGGCCTCTGCAGATGGCCGCTCACTCTGAGCCTGGTTCTGCTGGAGGTTTCTTCCTGTTAAAAGGGAGTTTTCCTCTCCACTGTCGCTACAAGCATGCATAGTATGAGGGATTGCCTTTGTTTTAATGAGTCGATTCCTTAGATTGAAAATTTTAATCAGTCTGACTGCATGATCTGGTTGAATCGTCTCTGTCAAGTGTCTTGAGATTACCTGTGTTGTGAGTTGGAGCTATATAAATAAAACTAAGCTGAATTGATTTTTTTTTTTTTTTTTTATCCAAAGTTTTATAATCAATAATACATTTATTTCCATTTTACATGCTATCTCAAAAAAAAAAAAAAACTCCCATTTATATTCTGTTTGATGGCAAAATACTTTTTTCACCTAAAAAAAAAAAGAATCTGGCCTTATACTTCATTTCATTATGCAAGTTAAATGTGTTCAAGTTTTTCACTTGTAGAGAATATTATTCTCCGTGTTACTGCCCTAAGATTGACAAAAACACTGTTCTGTATGTGACTCTGCCATACATACATGATCTAAACATATCGACTTCTAAACACAATAGTAATACCTGAATGTCTGAATTAATGCTACCTACATAAAAGAGAACTGCAACCAATGGCCAATGTAGCAAATTCTAATAGCTTTTCATGCAAGTAATTTCCATGAATTTGGAAGTTGGATCCCATCCTGTCACATTAATTTTTCCAACTGTCGGAGGGTGTTTTAGTTGAAAATTAAACTACTTGGAAGCTGAATATTTTGACTTGGGAAGGAAAACGTGACGCACCACAAGGTTCCAAGCAGTCTAGTTCTGCACCGCCATGCTGCTAAAGTAATTATTTGATTCAGGTGATGAAGCCAGAGAAGTAAAAGGATTACATTGTCATCTCTTTCCCTGAACAAAGAGGTTTAGTCTTCTTTCGGTTATGTGGTTGATATTTTAATGAGTTACTAATATTTGTTATCTTAAAAAAATCTATTTCATACTCATGATTTTAATAAAGTGATATATGTTGATATCTGTCTTTCCATTTGATGCCATTTATAGGATCTAATTCTTGTGGAGCTTTAATTGATGAACTTAGTGACTTAGTGACTGAATATTTGTAAATAAATCCCTTTATTTAGTTTAACGTTGTGTGCTAATTTGAGCAATGAAGGTATGGTAGTGCCATTTTATGATAAGAGTATTAAAATGTGTAAACCTCTGAATTTATACAAATATTCTAACATGGTGTTTAGGTAAAGCACATGAAATGGCCAACCTCAACCGTTATGTATAAACTCTTTTTCTTTTTCATTCTTTGGAGACTATCCAGTATCATTCGTAAAAGTATATAACTTATGTCTAACACTATATTAAAGAGATCTTATTCATAACATGTATTTTTTTTGACCTAAACATTATATAGAAGTGCTCTCTATGGGATAGCAGGGACCTACAGAGCTGTAAAAATGTGCTAAGGTAAGAAAATTCTACTTGATCATCAGAACGCCAGCTTCCAACCTTCCTTTGAGCAAAAACACTTTGCCCTCCTCCTTCTATTTCCCATCTCTTGCATATATGCATATGAACATAAATGAATTCTATTAAATAAGCTAAACAGTCTTTCTCAATATGTCCCTCCCAAGCGGAACTCCAAAGCTTAACCTTTCTTGTGATACTGTCAACAAAATCCACAGCAGCACTGACCTGGAATCCAAACATCTGTCCCTTAACATTTTCTAAAACACTGTTTTCCAAGCGATAAAGGAAAAATGTTGGTATTTTTATCAGGCACGTGCAGAGGGGGGGGCTAAGGGGGCTTGAGCACCTGCCCCTTTTGCTCCATGATCCCAATGTGCCCTTTTGGTCCCTTTTTTTTTTTTTTTTTTTTTTTTTTTTTTTTTTTTTTTTTGACACATGTACTGAAATTATTATTATTATCTTTTTTTTGGCAAGAAAAACAATACAATAAGCCCTCCGGTCACATTGTTACCTTTGACCTTTTGCCGGTGACGACGCACTTGCCTCTCGCACAGTCAGATAAGGCGGCTAACTGCGGAGCTAAAGGTAGCGAATATTCCACATTACACTGTGGCCGCTGCTCATTTGGCCCTAAGCAAGATCAACCATGATCGGACGGGTGGCTATGTCTTCAGTCTGCACCGCCTCTCCAATGTCAACCTGAATAGACATGTAAGTGAAACCAAATGAGCCCCATGGATGATGCGGTATTGTTTGATCTAAAACACTGTTTCCTCTGTGCTTTTAGTCTTTTACATTGAAAATTATGTTTTTTAATTCACAAAAAACTGTTCTGTAATGATTACAGAACAGTTTTTTTGTGAATTAAAAAACATAATTTTTGGTGAAAATACTGGAGTAGGCTTCCTACTTGTCAGACAACGGAAAACTTTGAACGTTGTATAATTTCTCTACTTTAGCAAAGAGTAGCGGTTTAAACGGAGGAAAGTATGGGACGCGGCGCACCTTTCTCTGAAGAACTACTGAGCGGGAGGAGACAGCCAGGTGAGGAAAAGCTGTTCTTATCTATCGATTCAGTATTTTTATCATACAGACATTAGGCTGTTGTTCTTGTGCTATGAGCTAGCTGCTAGCTAATGAATTTGCTAGCAAAGCAAGATAACTAAAAAGCTTCCCTGTGTCGTTAATGATAGTAGGACATTCTTCAGTATTACAGGTGCTGGTCATAAAATTAGAATATCATGAAAAAGTAGATTGATTTCAGTAATTCCATTTAAAAAGTGAAACTTGTATATTATATTCATACATTACATACAAACTCATATATTTCAGATGTTTATCTTGTTTAATTTTGATGATTACAAATGACAACAAATGAAAATCTCAAATTCATCATATCAGAAAATTAGAATATTACTGAAGACCAATAAAAACAAAGGATTTATAGAAATGTTGGCCAACTGAAAAGTATGAGCATGTACAGCACTCAGTATTTAGTTGGGCCTCCTTTGGCCTGTATTACTGCAGCAATGCGGCGTGGCATGGAGTCGATCAGTCTGTGGCACTGCTCAGGTGTTATGATAGCCCAGGTTGCTCTAATAGTGGCTTTTAGCTCTTCTGAATTGTTGGGTCTGGTGTATTGCATCTTCTTCTTCACAATACCCCATAGATTTTCTATGGGGTTAAGGTCAGGAGAGTTTGCTGGCCAATTAAGAACAGGGATACCATGGTCCTTCAACCAGGTACTGGTAGCTTTGGCACTGTGTGCAGGTGCCAAGTCCTGTTGGAAAATGAAATCTGCATCTCCAAAAAGTTGGTCAGCTGCAGGAAGCATGAAGTGCTCTAAAACTTCCTGGTATGTGGCTGCGTTGACCCTGGACCTCAGAAAACACAATGGACCAACACCAGCAGATGACATGGCACCCCAAACCATCACTGACTGTGGAAACTTTACACTGGACTTCAAGCAACGTGGATGAAGTGCCTCTCTTCTTTTCCTCCAGACTCTGGGACCTTGATTTCCAAAGGAAATGCAAAATTTACTTTCATCAGAGAACATGACTTTCGACCACTCACCAGCAGTCCAGTCCTGTTTCTCTTTAGCCCAGGCAAGACGCTTCTGACGCTGTCTGTGGTTCAAGAGTGGCTTGACACAAGGAATGCGACAGCAGAAACCCATGTCTTTCATACGTCTGTGTGTGGTGGTTCTTGAAGCACTCACTCCAGCTGCAGTCCACTCTTTGTGAATCTCCCCCACATTTTTGAATGGGTTTTGTTTCACAATCCTCTCCAGGGTGCGGTTATCTCTCTTGCTTGTACACTTTTTTCGACCACATCTTTTCCTTCCCTTCGCCTCTCTATTAATGTGCTTGGACACTGAGCTCTGTGAACAGCCAGCCTCTTTAGCGATGACCTTTTGTGTCTTGCCCTCCTTGTGCAAGGTGTCGATGGTCGTCTTTTGGACAACTGTCAAGTCAGCAGTCTTCCCCATGATTGTGTAGCCTATAGAACTAGACTGAAAGACCATTTAAAGGCTTTTGCAGGTGGTTTGAGTTAATTAGCTGATTAGAGTGTGGCACCAGGGGCCATCAATTTTGAACCTTTTCACAATATTCTAATTTTCTGATATGATGAATTTGAGATTTTCATTTGTTGTCATTTGTAATCATCAAAATTAAACAAAATAAACATCTGAAATATATGAGTTTGTATGTAATGTATGAATATAATATACAAGTTTCACTTTTTAAATGGAATTACTGAAATCAATCTACTTTTTCATGATATTCTAATTTTATGACCAGCACCTGTACTTATGCAATAGGGGCACATCGCCCGTCAAAAACCTATCGTCTTCATAATGGATATATGTCTGATTTTCTAATTTCCATTGCTGCATGATGTACATTTCATTTATTCTAGCGTTAGGTAAATGTATCTTGAAGGAGAACTCATCTAGAACTACCACGATAGATATAATGTATGAAGCTGGTGAAAACAAAACTGCGCAGCTTATGCAAGGAGGATCGGTTGTCAGACCTTCTTTTGTTGGCAATCGAGAAGGATGTGCCAATCATTCACAGTGAGGTTATTAACATTTTTAAAGACATGGCTAACAGAAAACTGCTGCTGTGAACAAAAGAGAACAAAAATAGCAAAAATGCTTAAAAGATGGAAATTTGTTTTTAAACGGTTAAATCACCATGACGGAAAATAAGTTTTTGGATCATAATCTTGGATTTAGTTTGGGGGAAAAAGAAAGGCAAGAGACTGAAATAAATAAGATATTGACCTTCACTCAACACAGAAAAGATGAGACAATGAGGAAAAAAAGAAAAGAGAAACTGACAAGAAAAAACGAAGAGGAAAGATTGAAGAAAATGTATATAGGTACTTACAAAATACACTAAGACACAAACAGAGTAGGCTTTTCTCATGGTGACATTCATTAATAAAATGTTTGTTTTGTTCTTTTTTTTCTGCAGTTCTAGTTAAAGTTTGATGCAGCAGCTCTGCTTTTCTGAATGGACCGTCTCCATCTCCACTGTCAGTACAGCAAACCAGGCAGACATTCCTTTTTATAGATTACAGTACACTAAAAGGTTGCATTGTGCCCTTGTATGCATTTTTAACAGTTTAATTCTGTAAAGACAAAATATGTCTGGTGGTCCAGCTCTGACCTTGGCTTGATTGATTGGCTAAATTGCAGGTTTGAATATTGTAATACTTTCCTATAACAAAACAGACCTGCAGAAAGAAATTACTAATAAAATATTTTACATATGCATAGTTCTATGTTCTATGTAGAGATTTCCCTTGGCTTTGATTGTATGTCTCACAATTTTGTAATTTATCATTGTTCATTAAACTCTGAAAGCTATGTGACTTTGTTAATATTCTGTCCTAAAATGCAATAAGATGTGCCCTTTTTTTTTTTGAGCACCTGCCCCTTTAGTGGTCTCTGCACGGCCCTGATTTTTATACACTATTTTTTTTACTGCCAAAATGGATCAAAAGTACAAAACCCTGCTTGTTTTAACATTTTTTTTTTATCTAAGTTTATGCCTCTATTTGCATATCAGTGTAAAATTATAAAAAAACAACATACAGCCCACTTTGTCTCAAGTGATAAAATAATTGCATATAATGTGTCCTAAATTTTGAAAAATAAAGATGCCTGAAAGATAAAGATTTCTTAGTTTAAAAAATAATGTATTCATATAACAGTAGGCACGAGATTGGTAAATGTTATTAGCATCTGGAGATTGTGCATGTGGAGTTTTTTAAGTTCAGCTGCATTTTTGCTCTAAAACACTTTTGTTTTTGCTGTAATTTATAACATGGTTGATAGATATTACCTCTGGATAAGAGCATTTTTTTCACAGCTTTAAAAGGTGTGAAGAAACTGAAATAACTGTCCTGATGAGATCAGATAAGATGATCCTTGACCCCTTATGAAATTAGCTGAGATGAGAAGCATTTTTTTGTCCCACAATGAGCACAGTGGCTTAAAGTAAATAGACACGAGGCTTACAAACAGCAAAAAAAAAATAAAATACTGTTCAGTTATTAATAAAAAAGAAGGCATTATCATTTAAAAATTGCACACTTTTTGTTAAGAAAGCACAAAACAAATAAAAACCCCAAATAGATAATGTAATGTAATCTATCTTTCAAAGTAATATATCACAGGATTCTTCAGTTATTTTATTACAAGTTCTTTTATAATCAGATTCCTCAACTAAATAATAATTCCTGCTGCATTAATAGTCTCCTAGCAACAACAATGGCAGCCTTAAAATTGATTTCAACCTCTGCTGTTCAGTCAAACTGTCATTTAACAGCTCTTTGATAAATTCAGATCCTAAGCTGAAGCAGTGCTCCTCATTTTAAGATTCATATTAATAAAGTTAAACCCCAAATTACTCCAAAACCACTTACAGACTTAAGTTTCATATTAATCTTAATTGATTTCTCAACTTAATAAGGCATGTTCCGTTGTTCTTTAAGGACCGCTGTCCTACAGGTTTTCAATGCCTGTGTCTGAACATGCCTTATGCCTGAGCCTTCCATCACTATATAAAGCGGGGACTACGGTGAACTTTAAAGTGAACAAGTCAACTGGCCTTTCAGACAGATGATCACTACTTTTCACAGACTCCAGCTCTCTGCAATGTGCCTACACCATCTGTGTTCTTTCTTGCCCTGAAAACAAATCCCAGGATGCTTTGCAAGGAGAGCACTTGCAAAGCATTCCGGGATATATCTGCTTGTCTAGTGACCATGGTTGATCTCTACTTTACACGGTGGGAAATTTGAACGTTCGGACACTCATCTATAATGGTGTAATCATTATATAGTGCCCTATATAGTGATCAGGGCAGCCTTTCGGACACAGCCAGTGTTTTCCTGCTTCAGCACAGCTGATTCTGATGATCGCAGTTCAATAAAAGCCTGTTAATCCGCTATCAATGGAAATCAGCTGTGCTGCAGGAGAGAAACCTCTTAAAATGGATGGATGGATGGATGGATGGATGGATGGATGGATGGATGGATGGATGGATGGATGGATGGATGGATGGATGGATGGATGGATGGATGGATGGATGGATGGATGGATGGATGGTCGTGTTTTGGTGTTACTGAAGAGAATTTTGGGAAAATATCGGATATGCTTTTTTTCTAACAATGGCATTGGTTGAAGAGGGGTTGGGGAACACTTACTCAAACCAGTCGGGATATTCATTCAAGAAGCGAATCGGCTACTGCTTCGGACGTCATTGGTCAAGCAATTCTTTCCGCTCTGAAGCAAGTGTCGAGACATTGGTTCTGGGCTACAGGCTTGAAACATGTATTGAAGCTGCACAGCAAATGTTGCAGTTTTAAAGTAACACTCAAGAGTACATTTGGTCCCACTCTGAATTAGACCAAATTGGGACCAAATGTACTCTCAAAGTGTTACTTTAACACTGCAACATTTACTTTTTGGAGTTCCAGACTATCATCACTAGTCAGTATCCCGAACTATACTGAGGTAAGTGTATAGTTGTGTGTGGGGGAGTAGTTGCATTCTTAATTATTAGCACACTACGACATATAAAAAATTGCAGATGTATAGCTTAGCAAAAGGAGGACATTTAAACCTCCCTTTGCTGTATGTATACTGCTTTTTATAGCAGGTGGTACTTTTAATAGCTGGCTGGTTTTGATATAACATTGAGGTTTAACCATTTTTTGGCTAATTTAGTCTAAATATAATATGAGAAATAAAAGAAAACAGTTTTTTGTTTATTCCTGAGACAAAATAAAAAATGCCAATGTTATTTTTTGTCATCACTATTTAAGCAAATAAACAAGACCTTTGAAATATTCAATTTCTAACCAGTCTGGCAAACTACACTATTTTACATGCAAAGAGTTCATTTTCTCCAAACAGTTGTTTCTTTTAGTTTTTGATCTTTACTTTTAATTTACGTCTGTATCTTTGCAATACCATTTAAAACCCAATTTCTCAAATGAGCAGGAAGCCCAGCTCCTGCAGTGAAGAATAATGTGCTTCAAACAGTGATGCACTGTACTACAAACATGGTACCCTTCACAAATCTTCTTCTGCGTATTTATAGATTTTTCAATAAAACAGTAATTACTGTGTAAAATCCCAGCTGTCCTATTACTCGCACATGTGCTGTTATTCTGTGGGATGGTAATTTATCACACAAACAGCTGCTTATTTTCAAAAACATTCCTTTGCCTTGGGGAGTTTGTATATCACTTTTTTAACACCATGATCCTGGTATCACTGACTATATAAAGAGAAATACTTTGGTGTCTGCTTATTATTTTGCAAATATTTTACTGTATGGTTGTTGAAGCAACCATGGGTTTAGTTGTGCAGGAGACAAATCTGCAGACAGGTCAGGTGTACAGTCCTTCCTACATCCCCTCGACGCACAGTGCGAAATAATAAATGAAGGGTCACAGACCTCTGACTCTTTGCCAGTTCTACATCTACCTTGTCCTAATCACCACTTTATCCTCACTGACCTGAATCTATTTTTACATCCATTCTCTAAATTGGTGCTCCCTTCATATTTTAGCCAATTTTCCAGCCTGGTTTTCTCCCTCTGCCCAATGTCATCATCGTTGTCTGCCTCCCTTTGTTCATTCCTTTCACAGCATGGTGCAGAGAGTACAGCTGGACATTAATCTGCCACTGATGAGCCCCACTCACCAGAAAGCTCATGGGCGCCATATCAGGATTTGGCTAGGGCAGCCACTGCTGGAGTTTCACCAAGGGGACCAGATGAGATGCATCAGTAAACAAGAGAAGCCCATTGGCTTTGCACACAGAAAAATAATCCTCATATTTCTGACCTCGTTGAACAATATCACCTATGATTAATCCAACTGGGGTCATGTCATTGTTCAGAATGCAATCCTAGACTTTTTATTGGACTTTTTTGAAGACCAGTTTTCTGGATTGAAGTGGTACTCGTTTTCTGTAAACAGACTCTCCCATGAAATGAGGATCTTATAGAGTATTTTTCTCATCGTACTGAAATTTAAACACACTTAGAGCCACATTATTTAAATCTGCATTAAAAAATCACCATGAAACTTGGGGTTAAGGGTCTCCCCTAAGGAACTGGCAGGAGGAAAATAAAATCAACCCTGACAATCTTTGTGTTACAAAACAACCACATAAGCTGCTCCACAACCACCTTTGATTAGATTAGTTGGTGATTAAAATTAGTAAAATTCTGCTGTAATTAAATTAGAGGTGACGGTTTGCACCCAATTTTTTTCAAACACTTACCTTTCATTGCATGAAGCCACAATGACAGAGGATGAATATTTTTACAGTTTTAAATTAATTTAGAATGTGCATTTTGAAACATCTTCAGAGTGGAAGATGTTGTTGGACTTCCCACACATGCAGCGGCGACAAATGTCAAGTGCTTGCACTTCATCCTTCCATCCGCCTTTTGCTTCCACTTTCCATCCATCCATTGCCCGCCTGATTTTTACAGAACAGCCTCATCTCAGCACTTAACCCGCTATTTGCATAAGTCATTATGGCTGTCAGGACCGAGGAGGCAATAAATTCTGCTAAGTGTTCACCTGTCGTTGGAAGTTTGAAAATGCACAACCAATTTTTTTTACATTTTCCTTGACAAATGGAGACAGTACTCTTGGCCATCGCTGAAACATCATTAATATATTTGGTGAGCTAAGCAGTTTTCATTTTATTCATGTGGACATACAGTATCTGTATATGAGGGGCAAATCTTTCATACACTGGTCAGAGGTAAGCACCCGTTGTGATAAACGAGAAAGTAACGCTGGCATTTTGATGTTCTTTTTGATCAGTTGAATCTGTTGTGGGAAGCCAATGGGGATTTCACTGGATACTTTTTCTTCCTGCCAGCATAAATTACAGCGAATGTTTGTTCTCCTGAACAGGAAGCAGAGGTAACTCTCCTGTCCCATCAATACACAAAAAAAAAAACACAACACAGGTATCCAACTGTTAAAACAGAAACTCAATGAAAGTGCTGGAGCTTGTTTTCCCTTTTTTCCCTTTTCTTTTTTTCAGAAAAAAACTGTTTTTCTCACGAAAGACAGTGAAAGACAAGGTGTTTGTGCACAGCTGGGACACTGCAGCACAAGCTTTCCATGAGGATCTTTCTCGGTGCACCCATGCCTACTTGTCTTCAGTGGCACATCAAAGAGCTGAACTGACATTCCTGGGTCACCGGCAGTAGACGGAGAACAGCTGAGACGGAGCAGAAGTGTGTCCCTTTGGGATAAAATGCAGTTGAGTTGAAGCTGACAGGACTTGAGAAAGAGGATTTCTTCTGACCAGGCTTATATTAGAAAGCCAATCTGAACTGTTTGTGGTGGCTTTCATTATTTTGTTAAGTTTTTTTATCTTATTTTGCACCGTGCATACATCAAAACTCACAAGTTACTAAAGGAGGTAAAGTATAAGTGACAAACTATAGAAATTACCTTTCAGTTAAATAAACAGGTTGTGATCGTATCGCTTACATTTTGTTTTTTAATTGTCACGTTTCAACCATAAAGTTTAACTCATTCTAACTGTATTTCATATGATAGACAAGCAGCAATTAGCTCATTATTAAAGTGAAAGCTGATAAATGTGCCTGCCTATACAGTATACTTCTTTCCCTTAACTATGATGCAATGATACCTCTGAACTCCAGCTCACTACATATGCATTCAGAGGGCAACCAATTAATAACACAAGTTGAAGTGCATGTTATCTAATCTCTTAGTAGCGCTAATAAGCTGTTCTGTCAGGGCTTTTTGTGGGCTGTAAAGAACACAAGAAGAAAGAGAATCCGGAAGACAGAGGACACATCAGATTGATCAAAGGTTAAAGTTTGGGGGAAATGTAGCTGAGTCTAATTTGTTCGAAAGCATCTGTTGTCGAAGACATGAAAAAACAAAAACATGGCACTACCAAAACATGGCTGCATATCTAAGCTGATAGAGTTAGACAGGGCAACCAAACGACTATTAGGGGTGCACTGCACACCTCTGAACTCACCTCAGGACAGAACACGGTGGTGGCAGGATTATGATTTGGGAAGGCTTTCTGTAGAGGAGAGAGGGAAGCTATTGAGAGTTATTGAAGTGGATAGAGATAAACGCAGAAGCAATCCTCAAAGATACCCTTTTAGAGGCTGTAAAAAACATGAGCCTGGGAAACATTTCACTTTCTATTAGGACGTTGACCTCAGATATACATATATATATATATAGCTATAATGCAATGGTTTAGAATGCATAATTTAACTTGGCAGAACTTGAAAATGATTGTTGACCTATCTGCACTCTGAGTTAAAGATGTCTTGCAAATAAGAATGGGCAAAATTCCACTCTGTTCAAGTTCACAGGGTATGAAAATTTTTTCACCAATCACTGTACAGACACACATTTCTTCCATCAGCCTTCCAGACCTTCAGAAAGAAGAGCAGTCGACTACTTTGGAGCTACTACTCTCATCCATCGGCCCATTTTTTCCATGTTCTGCACCAAAGGGCCGCATATTCATCAGTCCTTTTCTAATTCCCAGAGTTCATCGACACAAATTGCAACTCCCAACTTGGCACTGCCCACACTTCCATAATAACAGTCATTATCTTCAGCACACTTCTTTCTGCTTCATTTAAGCCATTCTTAGCAGGGGGGGCATCTATCACACGAGGTGCCTGCTCCGCCGTGGTCGTGCTGACCTCCGGTCGCTCTGATTTATGCCTGACCATGTCCGCCGCTCTGCCTTTCACTCTCGCTGCGGGACAAAAACTGCCACTGTGAACCCTTTTTAATTATGAGGACTTAATTTAAAACTTCATCAGTCCTAGGTGCTCTCCGTGGACAGGCTCTCCGTCTTCACCTCTGTCATTTTTTTTTCTAAATTGGAGATGAGCACAAGTTAATAGTGTAGGTAAATAAGGACGGTGCAGCTCAAGGTGTACTTTAGGACACTTAACTTCTCCAAAAAGGATGGTCACAGCTGTGCTACTTTCATTAAACTTACTTTTTGACGTATACATGCAATTTAGTTGTAAATTGTCCCAACAACAAATTAACGAGTCTTTCCGGTTATCTATATGTTCGGTGTGACCGGTGACACTGCAGCATCATTACTTTCACTTTGCTCTCATTTTGTGACTAGTGGAAGCAGGAGAGCGGTGAGAGATGAGGGTGTGTAGGTGAACACAGCTGTGCCTGGACTCCATATTAAACACGGCATTTTACTGTCAGCCGCTGCTTTCTGTAAGAGAGCCAATGTTTTGTTTGTCTGGCTCCAAAATCACAGTGATCGCTGTCTAGTTCAGACAGCAGACATTTTTCACATGTTTTTTTGCCCACCTAACTCACCTTCCTAAAACAGGATTAATAAAGATGCTGCTATTAGAAGGTTTAATCCTGAGAAGCCTCTCTTGGGAAGTGCACTTCAATGCTCACTGCGTAACACCTTCAATTAGTAGAGTAGGCCTCCTTTTTTCTGACAAAGTCACCTTGAGGAATCAAATTATCTCTTAAGATTTAAATAAAACAATCACTCCCTATCAATCAGAGTTCATTAGCTCCCAAATAATTCCCAGTGCATCTTGAGCATGCCAACAAAGTTGCCTGTCTCTCCTGGGAGGGCGATCAGTTGAGTTTATTCAGTTTGATTTGAGCAAACATTGTGTTTACTTATAGTTGGTGCGATGGCAAAAAAAAAAAAAAGTTGTCTGAGTTGAAGAAACACTTGTGTTCATTTTCTTTATTCTGAAGCTCTGCTGGGAATGTGGGTGAAGACAGGCCCAAACAAAGTCAGATAAATTGCTTTGGTCGGCCCGGCTCATTATCACTCCGACTCGCATTGCTCTGTTCTTGATTTTTAACACACTAGAATGATAAATGGCCAAAAATCTATTACTCTGCAGGGTTTAGGCATACTTTGAAGAATACATATTATGCTTTTTGAAACTTACTCCCATTTTATATATATATGTATATAGGTTAAAATTCAGCAGAGTTACAAGGTCCATCATTCTAAGTGGACCCAAATCCCAAGCAGCCTGAGATACCTTGCTTACTTTTAAATACATCACCATGTAATGCGTTCACATAATGATTTCTTATTAGCTAACAAAGTGACGTTCAATCATTCAGAAACAATCAGACAGAAAAAAAGCTTTAAAGGTATAGTGGAGGGTGTTCTTTTTCCAGGTGGATCATAAAAATAAGTGGTCTTCCTAATTGTCAATTATTCTGGTGATATGTTTACGTAAGTTTGTCCTATGTGCTCGTCCACATTTTCACTTACCGGTAGTGAGTCGGACATGGTGGAAAAACTGTAAATCTTCTTTTGGAAAGTAAGCTTGTATTAGTGATTCAAACAGCAACTTTTAAACAGAGCGTGCACAAGGAGAAATGGGCTCATGCATGCTCTTGCACGTGTTTAATAAGCGTTCCCTCTGAGGAGCAAGTACAGGGTTGTGCACGTGCAATTTTTTTTTTTAAAGTGAAGAGGGCAGGTCTTTTCAGAAATTCATGAAAATCTTGAACTATACCTTTAATGTTTTACCATACTGGACGTTTTGGCAGAGCGGGATCACAAACAGGCGGATTTAATTGAGCTTTTAGTCGTTCAACTATATAAACCCCACGAAGTTCTGCGGAAAGTAAAGGTCTCTATATGTGCATGGATTGCCTAAAACAAAGCTTTATAAGAAAACAGATGGTCTGGAAATATTCATCCAAGATTTTCTTCAAGAAAAGAGAATCAATTAAAACCACTTATCAGCTTAATGTGAAAGTTCTTAACATAAACATATAATTTAGTGCAGCCACATAATTTGACAGGTAAATTGCCTACCTACCTATTCTGAAACATTTAAACAGAGAAAATTTTTTCTTAAAAAGAAATCACAGTTGTTAATTAGAGGTTCTCCTGCAGTAAACCTGTTGTACAAACCCTCATTAACCCACAGGACAGCACTTAGTCTTCTGTTAGAAAGTTTCACCAGGTAGGTCCACAAAGCATTTTCATCATAAACTCAAAGCTGCCATTTTCATTACATACTCAACGGGGAAAACAGCCAAATTCAGCATAACTGTGAGCTTTTTTAAATGACGTCAGCAGTGGGAGTAAATCTAGGGTTTTCTGACGCAGCGTCAAATCTGACAGAAGTCTCCCTGTGACGTTCATTTCTAAAAGAATTAAGTTGTACAAACGAATGCTTTAAAATGACATACTTTTGAGGTCTAGCTCTTTTCATCTGGAATAAACATCTGATCTTTTTTACGCCTTCAAATACATTTTGTCCTAGAAAACATGTCATCAGTACAAAACTCATTCGACCCATGAAGCAGCCTTTCCCTAATACTGTCCAGCTAAAGCAGGACAGGCTTCTGATAGTAAGGAAATTTCTACATTTTTTTTCTCGTGATTGTATGCATGAGAATTCACTTGTGTGTTTGCACGTTCATTAGCAGTGTGTCATGATGTGTTTACCATCATTTCCCAAAAAATTTCACAAGCAGAAGCACTTACCGACTTATTTGTACTATTTTGTCCCTGACTGCTGAAATCACTCCTTTTGGTGGAATAGAGACGAGCGTGATAAAAGCGAGGCGGGGAATCAAGGAAAACCAAAATCACACTTTGAGGAGGGCACGTTCTTACGCGCTCTTGTGGTTTGACAAAGAGCCCACAGGAGAAATCAAGTTAATTTCAAAATATTTCTTGACTTTTAACACCAAAAAGTCGGATTTCTGGATGATTCCTTTAACAAACAAAGGACAATTATATGTGGTGACCCCAGAAGGCCAGATTGGGCTACAGATCCTAAATAGTAAAATAGGTTTTCTGTTTGTTTTTTTTTAAACCTCCTGCTTCTTAGTCTCAGTAGTGATTTAAATTCAGCATCCTGATTTAACCTAGTGGCCGGTAGGCTTTGGGTCATATTCATACACCAGAAAAAAATAAATAAAAATAGTGATGAAGTACAAATGAAAATTTCCAAGATAGTCTTTTCTAAAAACATTGAAATGAAGTAAAAAAATTAGTAGTAAATCTTAAGCATCAACATTTGTTAAGTACTGTAGTGATGCCGGTAAGTGCTTTATGTTAAGCTTTATATTCTCCCTGCAGGATACATTTATACCAATTATACGTTTAATGCCTGTTTTTATTATCTTTCATTGAGATTTAATGACTGAAATGCAATAACTTCTAAAACTTATTTTCCAGGTATGTCAATAAGTCTGGATGGCATTGTAAACCAACAAGCATTATCAAATATTTATTATTTAAACACTTTAACCTAAAAACATATAATTTATGTTGTTCTGGGGAGTACTGACTATGAATTAGGAAAATAGTTTGACAGAAATAAAAGAAAAAGCTAGGAAAGTCATTTTCAGAAAACCCTAAAGACAAACTGTACATAGCTGAGATTGACAAGAAGACCACACATAATAAAAGGAGAAACAATTTCATCCTTCCTTGTATGATAATAATTTTATTTGTGTTTAAAAATACACATCAATGTGCCGCCAAGGTGGTAAAAGTATCCTGCTCTCAGTCTCATCAAAGTCACTCCATTAAGGCTGACAGTAATAAATGCCTTTTCATCAGAAAGGACAAACCGGCACTAAAAGGCTTTTCACACCACAGGGCGAATCTCCAGCACTGCTGCAATGACCAAGGTCAGTTCTGTTTAAACAGCAAAGGCAAGAGAGGTGGACTGAACCGATATCCACAGGTCACATGGGTCGCTCTATCTTGGTGACATTGGCTGGTGTAAACTACCTTCAGGCGTCTGCAGCAATCATTTTATGGATCAGGAGGTTACAGCTGAGAAGGCTGTATTTCTTTTACTTTAGACGTATTTGGTAGTTCAGCAGATGCAGCAAAAAAAGTCTTATACAGTATGTTCCTCTACAGTCAGGCCCAGATGTCCTGTAAGTAGCGCTTTTCTTCTCTAAGTCCTGCCAGAGTCTTCATGGCCTCCAGTTGGTCCACCTGCAGCTCAGCTTTAATCATCTCCAGCAGGGTGTCATTCACATCTTTGGCCATATTCTTAGCATCTCTAAGAAGAAAAAAAGCAAAAAGGAAATAGAAAATGGCATTATTATTAGATCACTATTTGTCCTTCTTTTTTCCCCTAAGGGAACCTGCAGAAGTAAAAACACATTTTGTACTTTTTCCATTTTTTCAACTCCGCAAACCACAAACTTCAAGGTCTTTTACAGGATTCTTAGGTGATACGTCAACAGAAAGCAGTTGAAACGTTGAAGAGGAAGGAAAAGGTCAAGTGTTTTATTCAGGTTCTACAGCTGTAGGTCAACTTTCCCCATCAACAAAATGTCATGTTTGTAGTGTGTTCTTTGAAAAGCAGCTACAGCCCAGTTAGACCGAAAGGAGTGGATGCAGGTGCTGACACTGATTTTATTTCTTTCTTTTCACTCTCGACTTTGGCTAGGACATTCTAACAAACCAATATGCTTTGATTTAATCGATTACAGGAGGACCAGTACCTCAGTTTACAGTCTTTTGCAACCTACTGTGGTTTCTTCCAGGATTGTCTTGTATTAGGCTTCATCCATCTCATTCACCATGACCATATTTTCTGTCAATAACAACTCACACTAAGATGTCCCACACTGAGGAGGGTTCCAAATGGATATTGTTGGTATTTTACCAGATTAATACCTGTGGTGCAGTATGAATTCTACACAGTATCCATCTGCAAAGGCTCCTGTGGAAAGTATTTGCAAAAGGGAGGGACATTGACTACAATTCTTTACCATTGACAAATGCCCAGATCGCGTACTTTGCAATTTATTTTTTTTTAATAAATAGAGCGCATTCCAGCAGCCATGTTTGTTTTCCTTCAGCCTGCTGCATCTGGTTGACGCCGTACATGCCACTGCATTTTATTGGTCAGAAACATTTCTGTGTTTGATGCTAAAGCATCTATTGGCTTCTGGCATGATGTATTTTCAGGAGTTTGGGAATTTCCAAATCTCACGACAATTCATCTTGTTTGCAAAGGTAAGTATTTTGCAGGCACAAAAATTCAACTCGGTTTATCACTACAAACATGCAATGGTTTTTACTTTAAACAACTTTCGTCTTCTTTCCTAGAGGCTAATGTGTGAGCAGTTTTCAACAGATTCTCCCCCCTTGACTCACTGATCTCTGTAGCTCCTTCACAGTTACCATTTTCTCTTGGCAGGTCTCGGTTTTTAAATGAGTCATGGTGTCTGTTTTTTTTTATTATTTATTATTTCATATCCTAACCCTGCTTTAGGTTTCTATCCTAACTCTCTTACCTTGTTCGTTTATATTATCTAACAGACTTTTGAGATCTTCACTGAGCAGAAGAGCATAAACTTACACAAAGGTTGACTCCACTATTTGACCTCTGAACCAATAAGAAGCATCTTTACTCAGGTAAAATACTACTTCAAAATGAAGCATGACATTGTGTTGGTCTGCAACAAACTTCAAACCGGATTTGAGGATTTTTTTTTCTGTGTTGAAAAGTCAGAATATGAGGCAAAGTAACCGCCTGCATTTTCTACGACCAGCAACAGCAGTTCCTAGAATATATCCTTGAACCTGCTAGTGCTGCTGCAGGGATTCAGCAGAAAGATGGAGATATTTTATGACTGTGAAAATTCCCATGGTTTTGATGTTTCATAAGTAATTTACTCAAAAGTGAGGAGGGAAGCCAGAGAGTGAGAAACACCGGGAAAATAATGTGATATGTACAGTAGCAGCTTTGCAACGCTTACAGGATTTGGCATGTTGGATACTCACGAGTGTTTGATGTTTTTCTTTGTTCTGACAGGGACAATTTGTACTGACTGAGATAAACAAGTGCTGTAATGCTGCGGGGAGGGAGGACAGCAGGGTATGTATGAACTAAAAATGTTGAACTTTTCTTATCTTTTCCTTTAAGATCCCAACAGAGATCTATTTTGTGCCTTTTTTTAAAATAAGACATTGCAGTTGTTGACAGTTGAGTACAAACATCCAGTTATTTTACCTGACACTCTCTTTCTCTTTTTGTTTTTATACAGAATGTACCAGAAGATCAGTGCAGTTGAAATGACCAAGAAAGCTTCATGCTGTGTTATCTTATTTTGCTCAAAGACAAATTCATCAGACTAATAGATTGTACGATGACGATCGAGTGCAGAAGCTTGGCAGTCCAGAAAAATATCAGGATAGTAAAAATGATCCAAAGAACATAGAGGAAAAACAGAAAGTAAGATCTATGATCTGGCTCAAACCCCAACACCTTTGGGGATTAATGGTGGAGCAAAGCACAGCAACACAACCCCTACATCTAAAAGTGCCTGAGAAAAATCCTCGGAGCGTAGCAGACATATCACCAGTAATGAGAGTAAAACTGAAAAATTCATGCTGAGCAGCATTTTCTTTTTAAATAAACCAGGTGCCACAATTTTATGTTGCACTTACTCTCATAAAGATCATGTTCTTCTAAGTATTACAGAACTAAAGAGTAGTGTAAATTGGCAAATACTGAGGCATTTTAAAAGGTCAGTATTAGAGTTCCTGACTAAAAAACTACCTACCCATATATACCTTTATTTATTTATATATATATATATATATATATATATATATATATATATATATATATATATATATATATATATATATATATATATATATATATATATATATATATTTATTTATTTATACATACAGAGAGAGAGAGAGATTTTTGTTGTTGTTTGCAAATTTCTGCAGCAGCTGGGGAAAAACATGGATATATATTTAAGACCACATCTGGTAGTGGTTTATAAAACAATGTATTATGAGAGACAAGTAGTAAAGCTATATACATCTTAGGTGTGAAGTTGTTGGAACGTGATTGTGGCTTAATTAATCCTATTAACTGCAGGCTGAAATAAAATACCAAAGTTTACAAGCAGAAACTCTAGTTTGGCAAAATCCAAACATACAGACAAATTATTTTAGCTTTATTTTAATTTTAGATTGAAGCTCAGAATGAGCAAAGGAATAAAAACAAAAAACTTCTCAAATACATCTCTGTCCAATTGTCACTTAGTTGAAATTCACCCCTCTACTGGCACAGACTCAATTCAGAGAGCTACAACTATTTTACTTCTATCAGTTTAAATACTGATATTCCCACTGTTGTTATTTTAAAACATGGAAATATAACACATGGTGTTTTTTTTGTTTTTTGTTTTTTTTTGGACTGTCCTCCTGAACAGATGGCTGTCCAGCTCAGGGTAACATCCAATAACATTATACAGTCTGTCTGGATTTTACATGAGAATACCAAAGCAGCTTCTTCACACAAACAGTTTTCAACAGATTGACCCCAGATTACTTCATAATAATTAAGAATCATATGTGAGTCTGGGCATTTTCAGGAATTGTTCAATGAATAACTGCAGTATGATGTTAAGACATGAATTATTTATACTGCCTTTATTTGCACCATTTCAAAATATACAGTTTGTCATGAAGAGATTAAAACTTTTCCCACTGATTGAAGAAACCGATGGTGGAAAGCTGCATGTAAATAGATTTCCTCGGCTGCTATGTTGACAGCACATGGTCAGTTTATTCTTCTTCTAAAATCATCTTAATAAGCGTTGTAGCTCAGTTAACTTCATAAACATAATGAATCTGTACTGATGTATAAATAAGTGCAAGCTTTTATAGAACAAGGGGGTTTGTCAAAAACTATTCACACAAGTAAAGAGTTTATGGGCAGAAAAAGCACAAACAGAGATGTTCTTCTATCGCTGTGAGCAGACGATGAGCAATGACACGCTGAATAGGGAAACAACCAGATCATGAGACAGCCCTGGCAGATGGATGCTGGGGAAAGTGATAAATTGAGTAGAAAAGGACAAGAAACACTCAGGATGGATTAGGATTTAAATAAGATTAGTGTCAGCCTTACCCGCAGACATAGATGTAGCCGTTCTGTCTGAGCAGGATGTCGGTGACTCGTTGGCGGCAGAGCAACAGATTATGTTGGACGTATCTGGGCTCCTCCTCATCCTTCCTGTCTTCTCTGGAGAAACACACTTTCAGGTGGTTCAGGGTGCCGCTGGTCACAAAGTTCTCAAGTTCCTCTCTGGAACAAAACCATATCCGTAGTGAGCTCATTCTAAGAAGTAAACAGGAGATCTGAGGAAATAATAAAATCAAACACTAATTTGACTCTTTTTTTAATCACTACATTCGCTTTTTTTTATGAATTTTATTTTGATGCAGAGGTAAAAGTCCTGATAAAATGTATTACAAAAGAAGCTAAGAAATAATTTGCATGTCGTCAGTTTATATCCCAATGTGGCAACCAGATCAATTAAATTTTTACAAAAAGTACAGCTGTCTGCCGACCAAAGAGCTGTCAGAGGTCCTCAGGGTGAAGACAGTACATCTGCATACATTTGGAAGGGGCTCAGCTACAGTCTTTTTATGAAAGTGACAGGAGAGGTTGGAAATCATTTCAAAATGGAGAAAACACAAAAAGACTATCAATCACCCCCAGTTAAGAGCACCATCTGAAGTCTTGCTTAATTGTTGTGAGGTATGATCATTAAAAAGCAAAACGATCGACAACTACACAGGAGGAGCTGCTCACTGACCTGAAGTCAGTTGGGGCCACAGTCACCAGAAACGCCCTTAGTAACGAAGCATTAGCCATTGAATGGTATTAAGCCATACCGACCGTTATGATATCAAAAGCTCTAAGATTTGTGGTCAGTGAGATGTCAGGAAGTGTGCCATACAGATTGAAGGTGACGGTAATACAGAGTTCCCCTCCCCACCGTGTTGCTGCACACTGCTGGTCAGTGTGTTGAAGAATACTATTCTAATATCTTTCCCTGGCAAAAATAATAAAAACATATCTTAGCTGCTGAATAAAAAGACTAATCCGGAAAACAAAAGTAATCTCATAAAATCTAAAACCAGATAACAGTAAAAGGCAGCGCTGGCTTGGTAACATGAATGTTAAAAAAAACCTTGCAAATAGGAAACTTTAAATGGAAAACATTTTGGGAGGAAACCAGAGCTTTGATTTGCCAAGCTGGACTAAAGAAACTGAGGATTTAGAGTTTCTAACCAACTATTCAATACAGTTTACCTCTTTACTTGTTAACATCTTATCCAACAAGGTCAGAGTCGTGTTTTGCTAAGGTATTAATTGGTTATAAATGTGTCTTGACATCTAAACTAATGTTTAACTTTGATGTAAAGAATATTTTCTCCCATTTTCAGTTAAAAATCTGTTTCTTTACATTAAATAGGAAGTTGGTGCTAAAGGTTGAGGGTACTTCTTAGTAGAAAACATATAAGGGAGGGTTGGATAATGTAGATGAGAATAAAACAATGTGTAGCCTTAAAAAAGTCACACCTTTTGATGGACATAGTGTTCCCTTGTTCCAGTGTGATGGAAGCATCACGGTAGGAAAAGCAGTTCATTAAGACGGAACATGCACGCCACTCTGAGTGCCAAAAAAACAAGGTATGTGTAGGTGTTGTTTCCCTAGATTGATGCATTTACTCAGGTCGAAGTTGAATAACTCAACAGATTCTAAAATAAAGTAAGATTTTAACTAAATATGCTGGATTACCTGCTTTTCCAGTCAGCAGATTTCTAAATGGCAGATCTATGATTCAATGAGCCAAGGAACACCCTCTGGGCATTTTGATTTAGAAACAAAAAGGTTTGATCAAAATTGTGCCAGACAACCGATTTAACTTGTACAACAATAGAAATGCAAAACAGGGATTCAGATTTCATAAGCGAGGTCGGGTCACCATTGTTCCCGTATTTTACAATCAGTCCCATCATTCTAGTTGTGTGTAACCTTGCTCCCTGTCAGTGTTCTGCTTTCCAACCTTATGCTCTCATATCGCAATGTTTTTAAAAGGCCTGGGGTGCTATTGGAAGATGAGGCAGGTGCTGAGGGAGGTAAGGTTTTCTCTGACTCACAACATCTTGTATGAATCCCAGCAGTCAGAAAGAGTACACCACATACACACAGATCCAGGCAAACTCCAACAGAACAAGTCATAGCTCTGAGATATGGGTAAAGGTCTTTGCCTAAGGGGGGGTCTCTGTTTTGAAGTAGCCCCTAAAATACCAAAAGAATAATTTTTTTTATAAAAGCACAAACAGTGCTCTGAATACGAAAGCGATGAGTCTTGTTTTCTTCTGAAAGATCCACATTTACTGTCTCTCCTGAAAGGTTCTTATATTAAATGTAAAGGAGAGCAGTTAACTAATGTATTTAATTGTTTGATAAATTAACTTCTGGCTGGCCAACTTCTCAATGACGTGCGTGAAACTAGAAAACATTTTTACAGTTGACCTGTAGGAGGCAAATTAATGTAAATATCATTACATGGAAAGAAATGTGTTGTTACTTTCCTCAAGTGAAGTGGTTGACAGAGGCCGAGGCTGTGTACGAATGTCCACCCTAATCACTATATAGGGGTTAAGCCATTTTATTTGAATGTACGAACATCTAGTGCAGGCCTCCCCAAAGTCGGTCCTCGAGGGCCGCTGTCCTGCAGGTTTTAGAGGTTTCCCTGCTCCAGCACAGCTGATTTACATTGATAGCTGATCAACAGGCTTTTGCTGAACTGCAATCATCAGAATCAGCTGTGCTAAAGCAGAGAAACCTCTAAAACCTGCAGGACAGCGGCCCTTGTGCACCGACTTTGGGGATGCCTGATCTAGTGGAGGAAAAGTAGGGGACTCAAAATTTCCCACAGTGCAGCTTGAAAAGTAGTGATCATCCATGGTCACTACACGAAAAGATATATCCCAGAATGCTTTGTGAGAGCTCTCCTCACAAAGGATTATGGGATTTGTCACATTAGCCCGCTGTCATTACCCAACAGAGGCGACAAAAAAAAAGATGGCGCAGGCACCGTGCGTGGAGGCAGAGTCATGTGACCAACGGGGAGTGAAAAGTAGTGATCACCTGCCCGAACGGTCAGTTAACTGAGTTCACTATAAAGTCCACTATATAGTCCCCACTCTATATAGTGATGGAGGGATTTAGGGGTTTGGGTGGATGTTTGGAACCCGTCCAAATGTTTGATCTTTAGTGAGAATTTGAAAAAAGGGGGAATGGTTTTTGCAACTAGTCAATGTTTTTCACCAAACCTTAGGTTGGCAGGTCAGTTCACCTGTCTACTGTTTCGTAATTGATTATTTTTTCTTTTGCTTTTACAATTTGAATCTATTACTTAAAGTGATTTTCTGTAACCTGGTTATCCCTCATGTACATGGTGATGTGACTCCAATACATATCTGTTACAAGCAGTTTACTGGAATCCATCATGTCTTTGCTCAAAAGAAGTCATTTTGACATTTCTGTCAATGTTCACATCTTTTGACTCAAAAACAATGTGATGTATATATGGAGCAATATAAATAAAGTTACTTATAAAAATGCCACAAAAAAGAAGTTAGCAGTGCCTTTTGCCTGGTTTCCAGCCCTCAGCTTAGCATTGCTGGATGTTGCCTGGCAACCATGAAGGTACCATGAGGTAAAAAACAGTTGTTGTTTTTTTTTTTTTTTATAATATTCTTCACTGTAGGACCAAATCTTAGAAGCTACAGATTTCTCACACCCTTATCTTTGAAGACTGGTCTCAGCAGATAAAAAGTCGAACAGGGGACATGACAGATACAACTTTTGCTCAGGTTTTTGTAATTATTTTTATCTAAATTTATCCTTGAATACTGCTTAAGCAGCAATAAAATATGTGTTCTAAGTTTTTCACACCACAGACCTATATGGTATTTATCTTCCAGTTTAGTTGGAACGATTAATAGGATTGTTAAGCATACAAAATAAAAATAAAAATGCAAATTTTCACATCTTCATATGTTTTGGGTTTTATAATTGAGGGCTTCAGTCATTCACTTTTTGTAACTTTTTTTTTTTTTTCCCCATGGGGCTTTAGTCCCAGTTTGGACTCACATCACACATCTGCGTCGCCATCCCGTTATGGTGTCATTAAGGATGGATTCGATGCAGCAGTCTAGAGGTCTTTTTCTACCAACAATAGGGTTCTTACTGTTGATCCCTTAAAAGGTGAAGGGATAGGAGCTGAAAACAGGAAGTAGGAGCTACAATATCCCAATTTGCAATGAACAGATATTTGCCAAGGCTAGCAATCTATAGGCTAGCAGAGACATACAGACAGTGGCTTTCAGCTAGGAATATTTCATAAGATGCACACCTTAATGTATCACATCGTTAGGCGTTGCGCTGTGTAGCATCGTAGGGGTGTCTGGGGGTATCCTCCACTGGCAGATGTTGAAATTTAGACTCTGAAATGGTATTTCCTGCATTTTGATTTGGAATGCAGCTAATTTTTTGTCTTTTTTTTCAACAGAACTTTTGTCCTGATTATGGGAAGTATGTTTGCTTGACTAGATGTGGAAAGGAAGACGTGAGATCATTTTTAGGTACCATATTATGTTTCATAAATTAGTTCAAACAATCAGAAAGGATAACTTACACTAACTAGTTAAGGTAAAACTTCATTGTTATATATACAACAAGTGGAACAACAATGACAAACTAAAGCAGTCTTCAACACAATCTGCAAACCAAGAGAGGAGAAAGTGCCAGGATTGCTTTAATTTCTGTCTATGTACCCTGTTAAGAATACAGCTGACACTGAAACTTAATTGTCACATTTTTATGTATCTTAGTACATTTCGTAAATGTAAGCTGATGTGTAAATGTCTGGAATCTTTATTTTGGAAATAAGGACTCCAATTATCTTGAAGAACCAAGAAAAAAATTCTGGATCTGTTTGACATTTGCTACGGATTTAGTACAGATCGCACCGCCCCCCCCAATTGACGTTTACATTAGCTTTTGTTTTTTCCCCATTCCACAGACATTGTTGTCCCAAAGAACAAAAAAAAACCTTTAAAATAATCCTTTAGTAATCCAGCATTTGAGGAGTTTTCTTAAACTTTTCAAATTTTCAAGCTTACCTGCTTGCAAACAGCGCAGCATGCTTGTTACCGCAAAGTTAAGTTATATGTAGTTATATGTAGGGACTTTAGATATTCCACCACATCCGGGGGATAATTAGAGCCATAGGTCCCAAAAACAGGGCGTACAATTTCTAATATTTTTAATAAAGGGCGTACAATGTACATCCTTACGCATTCTTAGATAAAAACCTGCTGATCAGTATGGTTATTAACCTTGTTGTTCACAGCCTGCATTAGAGGAATAACTATTTATTGCCTCTATGAATGTTGGCAAATAACCAGCCAAATGAAGTTAAGCAATTATATATACATATTACACTGAGTAACATTAAACAAAACAGGCTAATACCAGTGGTGGGCGGTCAGGGAATTCAAGCCTTCTCTCCTTGCCTGAAATCTACCAGAAACACAAACATACATTCACAACCTAAACTTTTACTTTCTTTTATCCAACTGTAATATATTATTCATAACAATCAATTTTCTTAATTATGTAGGATATCTCCTAAATGAGCTGCTTTCATTACATTTATGTGGTTCCTAGATTTGTTGTCAGAATTGCCAGACTTCTGGCATGGTTTTGGTTATGTTTAATTTTTATCTTTGAGTTCTCATTGGTTTTAATTCCGTTTTGTGTTATCCCAGTTATTTTTTATTGTATTTGAGTTATAATGTATTTCTTGTTTGTCCTCTGTTGCTCTCTTGTGTCAGTCTCCTTTCCCCCAGCTCCCTTCTAGACTCTTCTGTCCACACCTGCTCCCAATCTGCTGATTAGCCTGGTCTTTGTTTCTGTCTCCGTTTCTGCTCAGTCAGTTTTCTGGTTCCTAGTTGACATAATTTCTTCCCCTTCATGTGAGTTTTCTGGATTTATGTATTTTGTGGATTTATGTTTGTGGATTTTGCTTCTTTCAAAAACTTTTGGATATTAAACTTGCAAGTAACCACCTCCGCCCTCACCTCTGCATTTGGGTCCTCATCAAACCTCCACTTAACCTGACTATTTCAGCCTTAGGGTGTTGCTATGTTAATCAAATGTGCCCAGAGCCTTCAGAATCAGCAGTGCTGGCAAATGTTATTAACAATGTTAGTGAGGAATGTTTTCTTCATCCAATCAGATTTCAGATTTGCCCCTCAGGGCCAGCTAGTGGGCCCACCTGAATGCTTTACGGCAACTTGTGGGCTTTTGTCCAGAAGAATGGGGAAAAAAGAAAAAAATCATATAGAAGATTTTCTCCAAAACCTCCCAGTGTTGAATGGATTTATTTCTTAGCACAACTATACAAACTATATTAGACAGAAAACCAGTGTGGCTGAAAGGAATCTAGACTAAATATGTCCTCACAGTCTGATATATTTGGGGGACATTTGTAAGATGGAGGGGCAATCCCAGCCAATTCAAGAAGTTGGATGCTAACAGAGTCCTACCAAAGAGGCCTGCTACTATAAATCTTTATTTCACTTTCCCTCCCAATCAATATAGCTTCATTTTCAGTTGAATTTTACAGGGTATACAGTAAAATCATCCATTTTGGTCTTGTATTTTTACATCAGAAAAATGGCATCTTAACAGATGTCTTACACTTCTACGATCCTTTGCATTTAATCTAGAACACTTAACTACAAAGCAAAAAAAAAAACAGATATGCAACGATTACTTGGATCTTATGCAACATAGTTTATCAGTATATACTTATTATAAAAATCACCAGTGACAGTGACCCTAGCAATTACAAAAGTTATGAAGGCATTCATTGTATAATCTTACAGTAAAGTGCAGTACACAACCAAAAATAGATAACCCTAAGATAATATTTTTTATTGTCCTTTCCTTTGTTTTATGTTGGTGAAGATTCTCAGTCATGCCTTTGTATTACAACAAATTAAAAATGATTTTATAGTTTCCAAGTTTTCAGTGTTGAGGCTGATGTTTTCTTTTACAATGACGCCTCAGACATGCTTGTCTCCATGTTCTGTTTTATTTGACGTATGAAACTTAAAGGGTAAAAATCATGGAGACCAACACTGCTGTGTTTTTGATGTCCGTGTATAACTCATCTTAGATTGGAAAACACCTTCAGCAGAAAGAGACAGATGAAAAATGAAGGCCAAGTCTGAGAAGTAGACAATAGATATGGGGTTCTGAACACGCTAGACTGCTTGCCGTGTTTACACACAAATGAGCCATCGGCGGCAACCAATACTGAGAGACCAGCCCAGTGTGATTTTCCAGTCAAGGTTCCTCTACAGCATGAAATCAGCTGCTGTAAAGAGGATGGGAGAGCCAAGGGAGGGGTAAATGATATGTGAAGAATAGAAGAAAGCCTGTTTGATGTGACAAAGAGACATCAGTCTCCAGCTGGGACATTAAGTGCTGTGCAACCCATTTTTGAATTCAGGCCTCTATCTGTGAATTGTTCCCATCCTGTGTTGACATTATCACTTTACCCCCTTTTTAGGACTTGTGCGCAAGTTTTTGTTTTGAAGATCTCAAACAATAAACCAAAGCAATGAAACGGCAGACATCAAATTGCACTTGCATTAAGAGAAAACCCACAGAGATGAATGCAGGCAGCTCATTCAGCTGATGGCATGTTGCTCTCATTCTGCTAACCTATGTAAATTGAGCACAACTCTTCATGGGTGGCTCAACAAAACACAGACTAATCACTTTGGTCAACACTGTGGGGGTTTTCATCAGAGAAGCCCACACTGTGAACAAACAACGCCTGCTACCTGGCCGCGAGTTTGTATTTAAGTAAGGGATAGGAGAAACCGAGAGGAACAAACAACGTCCTCTGTGATCTATTCTTGTGTCAATAACGATGCTAATCCATTCGCGCCATTTAATCTTTCAAAGGAACTCCATCAGCGCTGGGGCATTCAGCGTACGGTGCTGTTAGGAGAAATTCTGACCAATCGGTCTGCGCCAGGTGACGTCAATGTTTACCTCGGGCGTGGTGCATCGTGGGAAAACCACCATAATAGGTGGAAAGTCGAGATAACCCACACGCGGCTGTTCTTTCGGCACAATTATTTACCAGAAATGACACGATCGTGTTGTGTGAGAGGCTGCCAGTCCCGGTGTCGTGCCAAGGTAGTTATCCCTGCGAAAATTTGTATCCCCTCGTCGGGAGCGCGCACGGAGTAGGAAGAACAACCCGAGTTAACTCCGCTTCAATTCCAACGTCCAGAACTTGAAATTTGAAAGGTTTTATGTGTATGAAAGTTGAGCTTTACTGTTTTATTCTTTACTTCACATGTTATAGCAGAATATCGCCAGTGATATTGATCTAAAACTAATAATAAACACAAACGTTTGCTTGAAAGCTGGTCGCTGACAGCAGTGTCTACTCCTCCCTCTGAAAGCAAACAGATCCTTGTTCTTTTCCACACGTTCATTAAAAAAAATCTCTCATTGTTTCACAGTGTCCAAATGTTCTCATCCCATTGAAAACTGTTGTAAACCATATACTTGTAATAAAAATGAAATAGAAAATGGAGTGCACGTGTAATCATTAAAGACTATATGCAGAAGGAAAATATTTTTTCCTGGTTGAAATTTAGTACTTAAATCTATATCTGTGTTTATAGTAACGTACAATTTATCTATGTTGTACTATCCTTAATAAACAGTGGCTACGTTTACATGGACACAACTAATCGGATTGAAGGCCTGATCAGATCAAAAATGTTTCATGTAAACATGTCAGACTGAAGATTCTAATCCGATTCGGTCCGATCGGATCTAAATTTAATTCCGAATGAGAGAGGTGGTTTTTGCCGATCGCCATTCCGATTGGCGTCCATGTAAACACCCATTCGGATCTAAAGAGTAAAATAATCTTCACTGCGCATGTGTGCGACGTCAGAGTGACGTTTTCCGCCTTGTCAACAACAGGAAATCACCGGTCTCTCTCGCTGTGAACAACATGGCGGGGGGAGTCTAGGAACGCCGACTTATAAGTTAATTTAAAGCTGCAGGAAGCAGGAATTTATCCTCCTCCTCTTCCTCTTCTTCCTCTCCACAGCCCACTCGCTCTCCCACGCCGGTTCAATCGCTCATTCTCTACATTTTCTCTCGGACATTTCGCTGCCAAGCGCTTTTTTCCTCCTCTCTCCTTTTTTCTTTCCGCTCGCTCCGAGCGCTTCGTTTGTCAGGCCTCCCAAAAACCAGAAGCAGACAGAACTGCCAAGTTTGGCAGGAAGTTCTGCGCATGCTTAAAAGATTTAATCTGATCCAACGCTTGATGAAATAAAACCTGCTGTAATCTGTTACCCCAGTCTAAATCAGGCAAAAAAAAGGCCCCATCTTTTTCATTTTTGGCTTTTAAACATCTTTTATGATGACAACTAACTCCTGAAACTTTGGAGTTGATTGACCTTTATTTCTTAAAGTTATAAGGGGGGAACAAATTATAGCAGGCCACCTGCTATAATCTGTTCCCCCTGTCTAAATCAGGCAAAAAAGGTCCCAGCTTTTTTCATTTTTGGCTTATAAGCATCTTTTATGATGACAACTAACTCCTGAAACTTTGGAGTTGATTCATTTTTGGCTTATAAGCATCTTTTATGATGCAAAAAATGAAAAAGCTGGGACCTTTTTGGCCTGATTTAGACAGGGGAGAACAGATTACAGCAGGTGGCCTGCTATAATTTGTTCCCCCCTTATAACTTTAAGAAATAAAGGTCAATCACATCAAAAGTTTCAGGAATAAATTGTCATCATAAAAGATGCTTATAAGCCAAAAATGAAAAAGCTGGGGCCTTTTTTGTCTGATTTAGACAGGGGGAACAGATTACAGCAGGTTTTATTTTATCCCATATTGCCAATTATGGCAAAATGGGGTGAAATAAAACGGCTGATGTTAGAACACAAACTGTTTATTAAGGATAGTACAACATAGATAAATTGTACGTTACTATAAACACAAATATAGATTTAGGTACTAAATTTCAACCAGGAAAAAATATTTTCCTTCTGCATATAGTCTTTAATGATTACATGTGCACTCCATTTTCTATTTCATTTTTATTACAAGTATATGGTTTACAACCGTTTTCAATGGGATGAGAACATTTGGACACTGTGAAACAATGAGAGATTTTAAAGGAACGTGTGGAAAAGAACAAGGATCTGTTTGCTTTCAGAGGGAGGAGTAGACACTGCTGTCAGCGACCAGCTTTCAAGCAAACGTTTGTGTTTTATAATCAGTTTTAAATCAATATCACTGGCGATATTCTGCTACAACACGTGAAGTAAAGAATAAAACAGTAAAGCTCAACTTTCATACACGTAAAACCTTTCAAAATTTCAAGTTCTGCACGTTGGAATTGAAGCGGAGTTAACTCGGGTTGTTCTTCCTACTCCGTGCGCGCTCCCGACGAGGGGATACAAATTTTCGCAGGGATAACTACCTTGGCACGACACCGGTACGGTAATTTCGCATTCTGTTTACTTTTTTCCATATAGTCAGAGAAACAAACTCAATCCTTTAGTCCTTCGTTTAGCTATGTTGCGGTTGTTTACACTACGCCTTTTCCACCAAAAATGGCGTCTTAGCAACAAATGTCACGTGACTGGCGGAGACCGATTAGTAGGAAATCAGGAGAGAGTAAATAAGAGAGAAATGAAAAAGGAGGATATCTTCACAGGATGACAGCTTAAGAAAAGTCACTGTCATCTTGTCTTGCAACATTCATCTGCAATCTCTTAGTTTTTTTTAAATATTTCAAAATCAAATAATTGATCACTTTAATATCTCTTTTTTCAAAGGTTAATGTCAACAGCTTCGAGTATTAAGTGCTGCATTTTTATGAAAAACAATTAACTCCTGCAAATAAGAGCCTCCTGTCATTTTGAGAAACTAAAGAGCATAAGCTAGCATCTTAATCCAAAAAGAAAACATGGCAGGGGTGCAGTAAAATACTAGCTATGGGGAGCAGTTGTGGAAGACGTTAGAAAGACGTCTAGGAAGACTGTTAAACTGCTCTCCATGTAACATGAACACCAGGTGCGAAAGATCTACATCTAAATTTCCCCTAATGATTTTTAATGAAACAATCCAGGTCAGCTGTGCATCATCTAACATCCCAAGGCACCCCACCCAGAGATCTATTTGGAGCTGATTTAGGATAAATCTTCCACAGCTGATGTGTTCTGTCTACTGCAAGACCCAACCACTATGTGCTGAAAGGTCTAAAAATGTGAATTTTTGTGCTTTGGCTCTTAGTTTGTTCAACAAAATGTAACAAAATCTTATATATATATATATATATATATATATATATATATATATATATATATATATATATATATATATACGATGTTTCTTCATCAAGGTTCAACAGCTGAAAGGATTGCAATTTCCCTTCAAAACATGTATATTCCAATAGCTCCAGGTCTATTCTATCCTTAGCCAATTTGTACCCACCTGTTCTCATTTAATTTGCTGCTACAACAATTTAATTCTAACTGCATACCAAACAAACACCCATGGCCTATATACCCAGCTTATAAAGAGAGAGTGTAAAAACTTTTACATTTTACATACATTAAATATTTCTATTTGTTTGACTCATACTAGCGCATGTTCTTACAGCAGACAATAAATAAAAATAGGAAAAAAACACAATTTGTCAGCTGTCAAAATAGCAGTTAAAATATTTGGGAGCAGGGGTTAGAGGGATTTTTTTTGTGGTTTTTATATAAAAACGATAAATATGTCGTTTATTTTTTGTTTTGACTAAAACAACCTGTAGGTCTTTTCATTCAAACCCAAGCTGAATATCATGTGGCAAGATTAATACATAAAGACTGAGCCAATTGAGATTTACGTCTGGCCCCTTAAATATGACATTTTATTTTAATATATAAAAGGCAGTTTGGTGTGTAGCTTATGTCTGTTTCAAAACATTGATTAGCCTTCACCAATATTTGGTGTATCCCTATTTAATATATGTGTAAAACCTTTAGTAGACCTCTAAGCTGTGGCCCATTTCTCCCAATATCTGCTCTTCTGATGTAAGCTCTGATCTCTTTTCACCTCTTTAACACATGGTGCAGAAATGGTGTGCATCGACCCAGATTCTGCAGAATGAACAAGTTGGGATATTAGGTTTGCAACAAAAAGCAGATGTAAAAGCTATTGTGGATTTCTAATGGCTGAGGTGCATCTGAAGGCTATCAATCTCTGCTAAAATGGTTAAAATGAGCGACATCCATAAGCATCCATCCAGCTTCTTCCGCTTATCCGGGATCCATAAGCAGACCTGATTTATTTATCCTAGAACTTGGAGGGGGCAACATGTGAACATGATGTAATATTGAAAGTTTTTCATGTATATATATAGGATACAAAGATTGGGTTCAACTTTGCTCAAACACCACAATTTATGTCAAAGAAATTAGAAGTTTCCCGTCGATGAACAAAACAGGGTTTTGATTAACTCCAGCCTCTTTAAATCCGTCCGCCAATCTTAAATTACCTCAATTGTGGCTTTCAAAAATCGCGGCACAAGCCATAAACCATGTCGACAGGTAAAGTAGTTGCTCGGTTACCCATTCAAAAGACGTGCAACACACATTAGCATTCTTTAGGAGGGGGGCCTTTTGTCTAGCTGACAAATTAGAGCACGATGCCATGTTCACTTTTATGTTCTGTTTGGTCTCCGGCAGCATCAGGGGAAATCTTTCCATTTCCCACCATCTTGTACTTTCTAACTTTATCTAAGCTGTGGCGGTGCTGAGAAGGGATAAAGAACTTCTGGCCAGTACTAAAGCAAGCAGATAAAAGTGGACTCAAACAACCAAAGAAAAGAGGGGAAACAAATTAGTTTGTCCTCATTTTTCATGACAAACACTACAGGTATTAGATTGTTTATGAGTCAATTATGTTTTTTTTTCTTATATCTTCAGTTTTAGATCATAACATCTCTTTTTTTCAATTTTACCTACAAGCTGCAATATAGTTATAAATATTTTATTTTCTAGACCAAGGCAAAGTAAAACTATTATATTGAATACAAAATCTAAAGATAAGTTTTCAAACATTTTACACATCTTTTAAAAGTTGCTTGCGTACAAATATGAGTTCCACCTAAATCCATACAGCCTAGAACCACCCTCCATGGTGGTTAAAGTTTTAAGTTAGAGTTAATCTCTACTGGATTTTGCACATTGTACATCCTTCCATTTTTGGTCACCCTTTTTTTAAAAGTCTGGTTTTGATGAACCTCACCAACAGGTTTTCATTAATGATTATTTCTGCTTTTAAACCCTATTTATCTCTCCAACATCTTCATCCAGTTTCAAGTCTACACTGTAGAATTCCAACAGCATAATGCAGCCACTACCATGTTTCAGCATGCTGTGTTCAGGGTTAAGAGCTGCATTACTTCTCCCATCACATACTTGCAAATATTTTGCATGAAGGGAAGAAAAATAGCTATAGATTTGTATAAGCAGAGCACCTTATTCCACATGTATGCTGTAACTTAACACAAACTACTGACATGACTCCCTTTAGCTTCCTTCAACAACAGCTTCTTGTACCTCTCTTACTTAAAATCAAATTTAACTGCAGATTCAGAGTACAGGACTCTTAGCTCTGTGTTTTAATTACCGTAATTTTCAGACTATAAGCCTCACCTGAATATAAGCCGCAGAAGCTAAATTGCATGATTTGTACATATACAAGCCGCGCCGGACTATAAGCCGCAGGTTTTTTATGTTTAATTACCATATGGTTCGTGCACAGAGAGGATTGTCTGGAAAGAGGCAACTGTTTGGGGAAGCTCCTATTTATTAACGTTTCAACACAATTGAATTGAGACAATTCTTCCTGCTGGCGTCTCCAACGTCTCGCCATTGACTCGTTGATTCCAAGGTTACGTGCAGTGGTTCTATTTCCTTCGTTTACTGCCAAATTGGCTGCCTTAAACTTAAAAGCTGCATCATATGCATTTCAATGTTTGTTTTCCATAATGAGGGTGTCACACAAACTGCCTTGCGCTCGCAATGTCCGTCTTTCTCGGAGTCTGCTTCCGGAGGACGTCCTTATTCCCGCGCGCGTGGCTACTTGTGTGTTGAAGCAAATGTGACGTCAACATGGTGGATAGTAAAATCCATAGATTTAGGTACCGTATTACCCTAGTGGCCGTTAGCTGTAAAAGTCCATAGATTGTTATATCGCGGCTTATAGTCCGAAAATTACGGTAGGTGAATTGGATGAGTTGGATTAGACTATATCAAAGGGTTTCAGGATAAGACACATGCCTGCCACACTTTTCAGACTTTCTCAGGAAAAAAAATAAGTAATTTAAACTATTTTATTCTTAAATCAGTCTTGGTCAAACATGCTGGTGAAGGTTCTCGGTCATCCAGGTCATAGCCATTCTAAAAAAGTTAAAAAACAATCCAGTTCTACAAAGCAACGATAGAGTTGATCCCTTCCCACTATCATCACAACCTCCACCCCCATACAGGGGACCAGAACATCCCATCTGTTCACAGCCAGGCCAACAAATTCCCCTAACAACCCCCCCATTTGACAGGTATATACCAGTATCGGGTATTGCAGGCTAACAAAGAACCCAAACGACTCCCTGTTCCTAAGGGGTGGACTCGTTCTTCCTGTTCAATTTGCATGTTTTCTAAGCCAAAACAAGGTTTTTCGTTTGTCTATAAAGCCTCGAACTCAACTCTAATTCTCACATTTTGAATTGAAAAAGCTTCCTGAATGGGAACGAAATTTCTTTAAACTTGGAAACAAAGTCCAGTGGATTGTTTTTAACTTTTTTGGAAAGTCTTGCTGAAAATAAAGTCCCAATAAAACAAATAAGGCTTTTGGTTTTTTGATGAGAAAATGTGAAAATATTCCAGATGAAGGAAATGTTAATACATGCATAATTTTAACAAGGGAACTTTTGTGTCGAACACTTCCGATCTAAATTTAAGTGTCTTACCTGAACAGGTAGTCTCTGTCTCTGTAGCGGCAACCAAAGAACAGCCAGGTTTCACCAAACTGGGCCTCGGGCTTTTCCTTCCTCTCCTCCTGTCTGAAAGTCAGACATAGGATGTTAGCCGTCAATCAATACAAGCAGACAAGCGGACCAGGTGGAGGAGAGCGAGTCCTTCCTCGCAGCAGAGGGTAAAGAAGACGAGTGGCATAATTACAAACTGGCTGTAGTGACAGCAAAATGAGAGCCACGATTGCTTAAAGCGAGGAAATGACCATGTGCGCAGAAACAAGGACATTATAGAGCACTCCTGATTAGATTTCATCCAGCAAAATAAATGTCTGCTCAGGATGCATCATCCATGTCTTTTTGTCCAGCCGTCCTTTAGTGGGGGAAAAAAAAAACTGTCCTCAAAAAGTGTTTCCTTCTGTGGCTTTGGAGCTTGGCTACCCTCCCAAATTCCCCTGTAGGCCCCACAGCGCCACAAAGCAGCTATGAAGATGCGGTTATCTGTGCTACACACCTGCTGCTGTGGTGACAGCTCTCTCCCAGATAACTGTTAACCCAGAATCTTTCATGATGCGATTAGCTGGCTGAAAGTCCACAGAACTTGGCTTCTTGCGTTGCCCTTTTGGTGGAGGCGGGTGGATGAAATGACCATCTATAAAGATTGGCTGGGCCTGTTTCCATTCACTGCTACATCACTTTGCCTGATATTTATTTGATATTATACACAAGGTGAACCTATTCTCCTTCCCTGCTTTTCACCCAACTAAATCTGATCACTCCATGCAGTTAGACACATTTTTCAAACTATCCGTTGATTTTACAAAGCTAAACATCATTGAAAATCATGCTAATTTCTAATCCAACTATCTTATTTTAGTTGGTATGATCACGATCAAAATAGGGGGCTTTATCTCAAAATGAACTATTTAGTCAGACAGTTTAAATCCGATGATTGAAAAAGTTCAAATGAACAAAATATGAATCCTTTTTGTGCAATTTGGGTTCTGGATATATAAATATATATATTTTTTTCCGATTACTGACAGATTCTAAGAAAGAAAACATCCATCAACTACATATTTTTTAGAGGAATAAACTGTGTCTAACTTTATTGACCATTAGTCAAAGTTAGACATATTAGCCGTAAGGGAAAGAGAGAAAAAAAACACAAAAGTATGATTGTGAATACTGAAGCAAACGCATTGCTCCTATTAATTAAACCCAAATGGAACTAGATGAATTAAAGTCCTTTTGTTTGAAGTATATTTTGATGCACAAGGACCTTGTTGTAAAGCTGTCTGGCCAAGTCGATCGGCACGCTCAGTTCCCATCCATTAGCATCCTGGACGAGATTCTTCTGATCTGCCAACGGCCTCAAGTAAACTCATTTCAGTGGGCTCCTTGCTCTCTCTCTCTCTCTCCTCCCGCCGCCCGCCCTAAAGGGATCAATACCAATATGAAAAACCTGGGTTCCATTCTGAGTAGACCACACCGGCGCCTTTTCCTGAATACAAATCACATCACATCACATACCCCCGCTATAACAGCCTGCAATACGATCTCAAGGGGAAAGGCGGCATCCACGGAGCACTCCATTTGGGGTCTAAATCAGAAGCGCCTGCCTTTCAGCCCCATTCACATGATCAGTAGAAAGAGGGGGGGAGTGTATGAAGGAAGCTGAGGTTAAAACCTGGTAAACATCAGTCATTTCATATCTTTCTTTATCTTTTCCAGCTCTATGAGGGAAGATCTGGAATGGCAGTATTCATTTCAAAAACAAACAAAGCCGCCAAATATTTCATCAAACTGGGAGAATCTACACCCCCTAATTACACCAATACACCGTTTCTACAGAATGATTAATGGTAGATAAATATCTGCAAATATAAACTGTCAAGCTGAATTTGTAAAAGTGAGCTGCTGGCAGGTGTACTCTTGTATTACTCTTATCTGATACTTTGTCTTTCCAAAGATGAGGCCTTTAAGAAGATTAAAGCTTAATTTCTGTTTTAAAGTTTAGCTGTTGTTTAGAGTGAAGCAGAAATATTGAAAACAATCATATTTACCATTAAAACAACAAAGCAAAAGCAATCAATGCAAGACAACTGGGAGGGGAGGGCTCACTGTAATCTCCTGGTACCACCGAGTGAGCTCCTGACCTTTCCACGCTCTCCTCTCACTTGTTACCACTGTTCTAAACTCGTACAAAGTACTTTTGAAAACGGCAATCGATTAACAGTGGGAGCAGAAAAAAGGAGAGGCAGGGAGATCGAAGCGTTCCTGTGTTGTTTTGTTGCCAAACGGGAACCTGCCTCATGCCTCGAGGCCAGATACGGCGTCCTGCAGACAAACCAGCAATTGTTATCTCCTGTCAGAGCGTGAAGGCGGCTGGCCAAGCTAGGGTCAGACGCTGAGACAATGCAGCTCCATGACAGGTTCATATAATCCTCCTGGACCATCCGGGAGGAGAAGAGAAAAAGAGACGGCAGAGGAGGAGAAGGATAGTGGAGCTGATAAATCGATGTGCAGGGTTTTTGTTGTAACGTGTTTCTTGAAAGAAAAGAAGATAGAAAAGAATCAATACAGAAATTTAATGAAAAGAAAAACTGATGTTTCAGGGAAGAATTTGATGAAGGTTTGTTCATTGTATTATGAAACAAAGCCCTTCGCAAACAATAGATTCCTGAAACATCCTGCTTTAATAAACCCCCCACATCGTATATATACCGTATTTATACCGTATTATAAGACTAGAAAACCAAAGAGCAGTGCTCTGCACAAAGTGTAGGGCCTGAAACATGTGCTGCCTACATTTCATCTCCATCCCAGTGGGTCCAGCACCACCTCACCCCAGATGACCAGTCATCCATTCTGAGCTTTCCTGCCACAGACAATCCATCAAACCGCGGCTTCGTCACCTCTATGAGCAATCTCACACCGAGGCAGACCTGCCACAACACAGCACACGTCGCTGGGTTTTAGAGACAATTGGAGCTGACTGGGGCGCAACCTCATTTACACAAAGCCACCCACGACTTAGACTTGTCAGCCTGCCTAAAGAAGATCGGGTCTGCTTTCTGACAGGTCACAGCGTCCATGGTTAAACGCATGAAAATCAGCTTAGGTAGAGCGCTGTCAGTCACACGGTAGCTGCCTGACAGCCCATAATTTAGTGTTACAGTGAGAGTATTCATACTGCTTAGTAACTCTGGAGGAGCTGCTGTTGAAACAAGCAATTTGGAGTTGGCTGCAACCAATGATCATTTGGCTAATTGATTAATATATCAATATAGCAATTTTTTTTTTACTAAATTAAACCAGGGGAACCTAAAACTTTTCCACTAGAAGAGTTCTGAATAGAGCATATTTACAGACAGAAATGTAAAAAAAAAAAAATATATATATATATATATATATTACTTAAATGAAAATATTTATATATTTTTTCACAATTTTGGTAGAATGGGTTCCAACTCCAAGTGGTTTGCTCTGTCAGCTAAAGACATGTTTTTTATAGTCTTTATACTATAAAGATTAATCGATTACTAAATTAGTTGAAGATTATTTCAATAATGGATTAATCCGATTCATTCTTTCAGCCCTACAGCAAACATTTAGCAAGAAGAGTAAAAACTCAATCTCAGCTGTACCGGATCCAAAGCAAAGTCCCAAAAGCTTTAAACTGTCACATAGTAAAACACGGAAGTGGCAGAATCATTCTCTGTCTCTTATATAAAAAAGAAAACACATTTTCTTTCACTTTTCGATTGCGCATCATGTCCATCACACTTAATGCCAAGTTTGTGATTGCAGTTTCAGAAAATATAAATTAAATGAGGGGATATGAACCCTTTTTTGCAAGCACAAAAAATTCTATTTCCAAATGAAGCTGATTTCCCCCATTCATCTTTCAGCCAAAGTCCCCTTTAGCACTTTTAAGTTCCTTCTTACATCCTACTTAGCCGACAGTTGATATCCTCACACCACCTCATCAGCAATTACAAGCAGTGATTTAAACCAATAACACAGCCAGCACCTTCTGGACTTTTTATTCTGGAATCAATAATAACCCACGTGAAGCTTTGAATCCTCGCTCTTTATTACGGAAGTCGTAAACATGCCCATCAGAGTGGGACTGATTTACTCCTGCTAGGAAGAGGACAGCATCTGAAATAATCCCCGACGTGCTCACAGCCCTCGCTGCTAGATTTACTACCCTTTACTTGATGAACATGATGTTAGACATTTATTAGCACAGAGCTGCGTCACAACTAATTGTCTCTGCAGGCTACCTAAAAATATGCAAGATGATGAGCATTTAACACCACTTTGGTGTCATGAATATTCATAAAAAGAATTTTAAACAGAACTGAGATCATGTCACTGTTTGCACTGCTTTGATTTGACATGAACATCTTAACCAACACACAACAGGAGTTCATTTTATAACAAACAGCAGTGGCACTGGTGCGTTATGCAGCGCTATCGACGTGGACACTTTCAAAATAGATCTCAAATAGTTCTTTCTCTCCCAGTGGCAGGAAAGCTTAAAAATTCTAATTCTAATTTGTTTATTTAAGAAGAATATAATTAGAAGCACTAACATTTAAATGGTCTAGTAAAGGGGGAAAAAAAAAATTCTATACACTGTCAAAGTTTTAATAATACTTAACATTTGCTGAAGGATATGGTTTGATTTTTTATTCACTTTTTATTAGGTTCAAGAAAGAAAACAATAAATCTTAGCATTACAGGTTTCTACAGTCTTAAATTGGAAATAGAAAAACACTCATGATGTCTCTAAAAGTCAAGTTCGCTCTGGGTTTTTAATGAGACATTTAAAAGCATATTCATCTAGAGTGCGTGACCTAGCAACAACAAGATTGATTAAATGTTTTGGGAACTTTTAAGTGGATTTTCTTTATTCTTTTCAGAGAAAAACATGGAGAAAAAGAATGCAAGTTTTTTTTAACCAAATCAGTTTCTAATATTTCTGTATAGATTAAGTTGACTTGAGATGAAAGCAAAAACCTAAGTAATCTACAAATTGAAAAAAATAATAATAATAATAATCAATCAACACACACATTAGCTCGTGCTATAGGGAATTGTTATTGAATAAATGAAGAAAATGATGTGCAAAAAGGCAGAGAAAACTAAGGAAGCGACTGAAATCTCCATTTAAAAATATCCCTGCTGCAGAAACAGACCCAAAACGGATCGGCCAATAACGATAAAGTATCAAGGTTCAATGAGGGATATACAGCTGTGATGAAAGCTACCACACTGAAGACAAAAAAATCATCAAATCAAACTAAGCTTTGGTAGGCAGGGACTAGGAGTTGCTTCAACCAGTCAGCTCAGGAGGTTCTGCTGAATCTTTCCTCCAAACCAGTAACTGCTGGTTTTATTAATCGATGGTCTATCATCACCAAACTATTACACCTTCTGCTACCTATGAAGTAACATCACCAAAAATATGATAATCACTAAAAGGTCAAGAATGGAAAACATTTGATGAAATCCCAATGAGCCCAATATTTTTACCCTATAGTTGTACATATTTTTTAAACTATGTATTTTCTAAGAAGCCATGATTTTTTAGGAACCAGAACTGACTTCCTTAAATTTTACCTCAGTAGATAATTTACTCTTCCTGCACAATATTTCAGAAAAAACAGCATGAAGGAGAATATGTTGCCCTTTGTCTTTGTTCTGAGAGAGTTAACACAAAAACATCTCATTAACAACTCAAAAACATCTTTGACAAAGATTTTATGAAAGATGATTAATAGAAAAATAAAGAATAATAAGATAGGCAAAAAAAATACTTGACATCCATGACTGATGATCACTGAGGCAAAAGAGTTTTCAAGCATTTAACCTGGGTATATACTAAACCATATAAGTGAAGGAGCATCAACAATTTTAACAGGTTTCTGCTGCATCTTCTTGCTGCAAAGCAAAATACAGTTTTCACACAGCTATTACAGCAGTCACACATTCATCCATCCATTGCTCATACCTTTGTTGAAGGAATCCGATAAAAGGAGCCACTCCAGTTCCAGGTCCAATCATAATAACAGGTACTGATGGGTCAGAAGGAGGTCGAAAGGAGCAGTTGGGTCTCAAACTCACATGAATCTAAAGGGTCAGCAAGAATTACAAATCAATCAAAATAATGAGCATAATTAAAACAGTGCTGCGGAGCCACTGCGGTCCCACCAATTCTAATAATTGATCTACTCGTTATTCTAAAACGCTCTAATGAGAAAATGTTCTGGATTTAACTGGAATCCATTGGGTCTGCAATTTCTTCCTTTTAATTAGCTACACAGGCGCAACTGGTCCAAAGTGGATTGTTACAGCCTGTTACACTGAGGATGTTTCAAAACAGAACACATGCAGTAAATAGTGTTTAAATCAAGGCAGACGCATTTCAGAGGAAGGAAGCTTTGAACTTCAAGGGGATCGAAATGCCTAATCAGCTGATGTGAACACTTAGAAATTACTGAACTAAGGCAGAGACCACAAAAGTACACAAAATACTAGAGTTTCTCTAGTAAAATAATTACCTTTGGTAGAGCCGGGCTACTGGAGGCTTCAGTCTGCACAGGGAAAACCAGGCTGGGATTGACAATGTCAAAAAGCCAGCCAGTGCATAAGCCTCGTCCGCCTGTGGGCCTCCCAGAGCATGCTGGGAACTCAACCACACTGAAGACAAAATGAAACTTTCCTGGATGCCTGAGAAGGGAACTGCAAAGAAGAGCCCAGAGAGGACGAGACGAGGAAACAGAGAGAGGAGGACCAGAGGGTGTTTACATGAGGCATCGAGCAAACAGAAACACAGCGAATGTTGAAAATAAAGAGTTTAACAGACAACTGAGAGGAAAAGACATTATTAACAATATGAACAGACAAGGCTTATCGTCTGTGCAAACAGTTTAAACCAAAAATAACAGCAGAATTCAAAATAGAAAATCAGCAACTCAGCTTCAATTCATTACATTTGTAAAGTTGTTCCATTTTAGTCTACTTTTCTTTATCTTATTTATTTAAAACAATTAATCATCCAATTCAACAGTAATTGTATCCATCCTAATAGATTATTTTTTTATCACAACAGGTATACATGATTATTTGAAAAAAATCACACTGTCCCTTTTAACCTCTCCAAAAAACAGGGTTGATGGTCATTTTGTAAGTTTGCAGGAAAAAAAGCAAAGAGATTTAAGATGACAACATCCCAGGAAGATGCAAAGAGACTATTTCAGGGAAGGACTTATTACTGTAAACTATAACTGATATATGTGAAGAAAATAAATTCAGTCAAGATCTTTAGATGATGCTGACCTTCTATAGGAGAGACTATAATCAAGTGCAAAACAGCTGCTTTTCTAATGATTCAGTTATTGATTGAAAGGGCTTCGCCTGATAGATAATGGATGCCTCATCAGACAGAGTTAAAAGCAACGTTTTCATATCTTTCTCCTTTTAAAAATCTTTAAAAACAAAACTTCTGGACATATTATGTAGAGGATAAATATTTTGCAGATTCAAGAAACAGATTTTGGACCAACGTTTGCTGGACATTTTTATTGTCAAGGTCACAGTGAGCACTGCTAAAGTAAATATAGAATAATTCAGTATGAATAGTCAAAATATTAAAATCAGGAAAACGTTACAAGAAGAGAAAATCTTAATATCTCAAAGTGATTAACTTTCTAATGAAAAATAGCATTTTCTTATCGTTTCTATCCCATCTTATTTCTTTGAACTCTCAGTTCAAAACCTTAGCATCAAAATAACTGAAACCCTTATTCATAATTTACAGGTTACTTTAATGAGTTTCTGCAAAGCCTTAAAAAAATACCATACCTAGGGTTTTATAGGAAGTGTGTTTACCTGGGGATTGGGGAATTTGTTAAATAAGGGCCAAGCGGAATCAGAGGTGTTGGGGTTTTAAACACTTGAAGGTTCTTTTACTACAAATAAATGATATATAAATTAATTAATCTTATATATATATATATATATAGAAGATAATGTAGAGCCGGTTCTCCTCCACATCGAGAGGAGTCAGTTGAGGTGGCTCGGACATCTTCTTCGGATGCCCCCTAGACGCCTCCCTCGGGAGGTGTTCCAGGCATGTCCCACCGGGGGGAGGCCCAGGGGACGGCCCAGGACACGCTGGAGAGACTATGTCTCTCGGCTGGCCTGGGAGCGCCTAGGGCTTCCCCCAACAGAGCTGGAGGAGGTGTCTGCGGAGAGGGAAGTCTGGGAGTCTCTGCTTAGTCTGCTGCCCCCGCGACCCGGTTCCGGATAAAGCGGGAGACGACGAGTACGAGTATATATATATATATATATATATATATATATATATATATATATATATATATATATATATATATATATATATATATATATATATATATATATATATATATATATGGAATTTAACAGGGGGTGTTTTTTTTTCCACCAGGACTTTTTGATATTTTTTCATTAATTCTATGCATATATTACTCAAATACAGATAGTTTACCTACAACATCTACACATAACGGTGAAGGTTTTTGCTTGCCTGGCTACAGTAAATGTGTTTTCAACCCCACTGCTGGTTACAGCACTCTTGTGCTCCTCTCATCCTTCACTTTCCAGTTCCTGTGGGCCACTGGAGACCTCTATTGACCAAGGCATCAATAATGCAAGTCTCTAATGTCTGCACAGCATCTGATAAACTATCGCCACCCTCTCTCCTGTCCATTCTCCACCTGGCCACACAAACACACATGCATGAATACGCAGCTAGAGCGAGGGAATAATGAGAGCAGTTGGGAAGTTCTGACATCGCCTTAGATGCTGCTGTTCCACATGAGCTTTAAAGCAGGCCTAATAGGCACTAGCTTAAAAGGACAGGCAAATCAATGAGGAGCTAAGTGAGGCTAAAAAGAAGGAATGCTCGACCTATTTAAGCCAAGCACCACTAGCTAAAGGCTATGCAATATTTAAAGTCCAGTCATTTGTGTAGTTTCATTCCATCACAATGATTACAAAGGGGAAAAAACTCAGAGGAATACAGGATCTGAAAAGGAGAATCTGTAACAAACTTTAGTCTGAAGCAGACGTATATATGCTTTCTTAAAGAATGTCAAAAATAACACATTTATTTCCAAAGATTCTCAATTGATATCCGACTGACTTAAATGTTTGTTAATTTTCCAAACCGAGCAATGAATATAGCAGCAAAACTATTCCTGTGTAATCATACGCTAGCTTCACAATAGCTTTCGCTAATGAAAGGAGAGAAAATAACCACAGCTGTAGTTCTTTTCTTGTTAATAAATCTCTAAAATGTGTGACTTTCATTAATATTCACTGAAATGTATTATAATACTCCAAAACAAAGTCCAAAGAAACCAAACAGTTGAGTCCAGTTTCAATTGAACGCAAATTAAAAATAATTGCCAAAGTACGGAAAGGGAAATAATTGTTTTAACTGTTATTTTGAAACCAACGCATACTTTTTCCTCCAATTCATGACACCTTTGAGGTGCTTTGGGTTGTTTTGTCATAAAAAACTTTAAAAAATATACTAAAGGATCCATATTAAGCATTTTATAACTGTCATATATGTCCTGAAGTCTCGGGTTCGCAAATGCACTAATAGTCAAAATGCTTTGTATCAAAATAATGCCCTTTATGATGTTATTTTTGGGGGAACAACACCTTTTTTTGTAAATCTGGCTGCATTTCAGTGTATTTTTATTATAGTGTTAATGTAAAAGAGCCTAATAATAATAGATAAACATAAGGATTTATTGTCCACTAATAATTCACATAAATATGCGAAATCAAAAAGGTTGAAGGGACCAAATGTTTAAATTCTGTTGCATAAAATACCACAGCTTCTACAGGGACGCCTAATTTTTTTTTTTTTTGGGAAATAAGAAGAAATAAGCAATCCCCCCAGTCCATCAAAGCAAAATAAGACACACATTTATGGAAATGTTTTGTTTCAGATAATAAAAGCAGGTGTCATAGCAGAAAACTGCATGAAAACACAAAGAACCTGTTTTTGTCGTCCACTCACCTCGCTGCTGAATAAGGCCTGGGCTGCAGTTTCGGCAAAAGCTCTGAAAGGCAAGCAAAAATGTCAATCATCTTGTTGTCGGAGCTAAGATCTTGTTACACCCATGACAGAGCAGAGGGAAGGTGAGAAAAAGAGATATGTGAAAGTCACCGTGGTCCACTGAGACATCCTGCCTATACCAATCTATCCTAAGTCCCCCCCCTCCCTCCACGCAGGTTACAGTCTTGTTTCTGGGACACACTTCTATATTTATTAAAATTACAACCTCAGGGTTATGGAATCCCAAACGTCCAGATGTGGAGCCAGTAGGAAACAGATTGCATATGCAGAGCTTATTTCCATGCCAGCCATGAAGGTGCCCTCTTTAGGGTAATGCGCGTGACGAGGTGCCGGAGAAATCAGGAAAAGTATGAGATATTTCTGACCCCGTAGCAACAGCTCAGTGACCAGCGCTGCTCATTAGACACAGGAGAAGGCGGCGGATTGAGAGTTATGTGATGCGATGCCTGTGCGCGCGCTCACGTTTTATTTGGATCTGCATGACGGATGAAGAAAGAATAAGTAAATTTGCTCCATATGCACCAGCTGAGGTTTTACAATAACACATTTTTCTGCTAAATTGCTCACAAAGACATAATAGCTGGACTGATTCTGTTCTCTCCTCTCTTTCTGGATCCGTCTGACATCTAGATGGCTCAAAGAGCGCCCCAGAAGCAGCTCTGCAGGTTTACATCCATTTGTCTCTTTGACTAAATATCTGTTGTGTAAAAAAACAAGATTTAAGAAGCAAAATAGAAGTGAAAGCTCTCAGTATGTCTATGCTAACAATCAGAACACATGTGCTTAAGATTAGAAGACTGATGACATTTGAGTTCATGAAAAGGAAGGAACATGGATATGTCAAAGTAGGAGGAGGTTTGAGATTTTAACATTTCAGCTGAAACTGTCAGCAAAGTTGGTAAAGTTCCTGCAGAGACAGATATGAAAGCAATAGATTTCACTGGATTAAAAAGCCAACTAAATCATCCTGGACAGATACTGATCTCTTTTAAAAATCTATGCAGGGTGGATAAGACACTACGGTGATCGGAGCTTTTTGTTCTGGAACAAAAAGAAAAAGTCTAAATGCACAGAGAAGCTACCGCTTATCTACAAAAAGTTGCTGGTCTTGCTTCTTCTTCTGTAATCAATGTGGTTTTTTTACCGCTGAAGCAAATCTAAGGGAATCAGTTTTCTATAAAATGTTCCGAAATAATTAGGGATAAGCCAAAGCACGATGGATTTTTAAAAATCCGATGACATTTTTACAACATAAATAACAGAGTGCAGTGAAAGTAGGCTTATAAGTTATAGAAATGTTCCAATCTTGTTTTATACCCCAAAACTTGAATGTATTTGAGGAGGGTTTAATGTGAGAGTACTGTGTAATTGTGAACTGGAGGGAAAAATGTAACTTTTAATAACAAAATAAAAAAAAATGCTTGGGGTGCAGTCTTTACCTTAAGAAATTTTGGTACAATTATAGCTGCACAATTTTGAGGAGTTTCTCTTGCAGCCTTCTGCTGTTACCCTTCAGGAGAGCACCTGTGAAACTGAACCTTCCTAACACATTAAAATACTCTCATCTAAATCATAGAAAGTCTGATTATAAGAATAATGATTAACTGTTATTGATATTTTGTTATTTACTGTTATCAGAGTAAATGTGGCTGAATAGAAATGCACACTATACTTTATCTACAAAAAAATGAAAACAAGATGTCCTCCTCTTTCCACTTCATAAAGGTTTCAAAGGTAATGAATAATTTTGCAAGGCACTGTGAGTGTGCTGACAAATCCTGATGTTTTTGGACAACATTTCTCACCCTATCCTTTCCATCAGTGGAAGCCTGCATCTCTTCATCAGAAGGTACATCATGTACCTTAAGACAATCCCTTCCACCTGCGCAGCGCTCCACTGGCTGCCTTCCTGTCACTGGGTGACAGGACGTATGTGAAGCAGAACAAAATCCATCCATCATTTTTGCTTTGCTGCAACATGATGATACAGCTCTTCCATTCCAAAAACATCTATGTAGAAAAAAAATTTTAAATAAGCAGCTCCAGGGCATATTTCAAATTATCCATTTGATAGAAAACTGGGGGGGGGGGGGGGGGGGGGGGGAAGGATTTCATCCAAGAGATTTTGTCCAATAATACGCAGCTATGTTTCTGAAATGATAATTTCTTAGGCGGATCATCGATCACAGTGCACAGCAAAGTAATCTATTCTTTAACTAAAGCGTGTCTGTGATGCAATTCTTATGCAAAAGTACCTTTTTTATGGATTAAAAAATTAGTCAGCAATGAGGTTTATAGTAAAAGTATAAACTTTTAGGAAATTATAAATAATTTTTTTGGCTGCAAGTGAAATTAGGGAGTTAAAAAAATTTGAAAACCTCCCCATCTCTAAGCTCATGGTTTCCATAAAACAAAAAAAAACATACAAAGGAAAAATGACAATGGCATTTTATTATGTCTTATGGGTTTTGCACTTTTGTCACACTTTAATAGTAAATCTAGTCAAGATTATCCCTTAATTCAATTAAAATAAAATATATTTATTGATCAAGAGACAAAAGCTACAACAACTGTGATTAAAGGTCTGCAATCAATCCAATAATCCTTTTCCATCACTGTGTAGAAATTCTGACCCAATCTTCATTTCAGAACTTTTTTAATCAGGTTTAATTTGTGGGTTTCTGAGCAGAAACAGCCTGCTGAAGGTCGACCCATTCTGCTTCTTTCTGCATGTCTGCTTCCGTCTCCTTGAACCCCAGATGGCCTCGACAGATGGCCGCTCACACTGAGCCTGGTTCTGCTGGAGGTTTCTTTCTTTTAAAAGATAGTTTTACTCTCCACTGTCGCAACAAGCATGCTTGGTGTGAGGGATTGCTGTAGAGTCCATAAGTCGATTCAATCAACAGCTTTTTTCCTTAGATAGAAAACTTTTAATCAATCTGACTGTATGATCTGGTTGAAAGGTCTCTGTAAAGTGCCTTGAGATGATGTACTGTGAATTGGCACTATATAAATAAACTGAAATGAATTGCTAGGTCATCCAGCTTCTGGCTCAGGCAGCCTCAGACCAGCACACTATTGTCTGCTGCAGAATGTAGTGAAAGCTAAACGTTCCACCTTAGTCTGGAGAGTCCATAAAATATTTTCTCCAGCCTTGAGGTCATTGAGATGTTTTTAGTCAAATATAAACAGGTCTTACTTCCCTTTGAAACCCTCCTATAGATGTTGTATTTGCATTTAAAAACATTTGGTTTCTTATTGTTCATTCATGAACTCTGACCTTAAACAAACAGCAATGCTATCCAGGGGGCTTTAGTTTCTGGGTTCCTTAATGACCTCCTGGAGTAACTTTATGACCCCTTTTTGACCGTAGATACACTCTTGGAGTGATTGTGGTCAGCTGGTCACTCATGGTAAGGTTTCCCATTGTTCCATGTTTTCTCAAATTTGGCAAGCCTGATTATGTTTAGAAATCAGGTTTAGTTCTACACTTCTTCTTTCGACTTTGCAAACTCACAAATACCCAGAGAATTCAGCTTGGAGTCAAGCTGATATTTTCTCTGTTTGTGTATAATGGTTCTCCTAGTGGTTCTCTAGAGTCTTGGAAATGGTAGAGTAGCTTTTTCTGCAATAATAGAGGCTTTGCTAATATAAAAGCTATTTTAAGGTTTTATTTGTCATCTATTCTTTAATCTTTTTAGTCTGAGAAGTAAGATGTAGGTTGTCTTTTTTTATGTTTTAGGTTCTATACGAGTTATTTCTTGAATCTACCTGACAGTAAATAAATAGGCATGACTTCTTTGAACAAAAATAACTTGGTTGATCCTCATGAATTTAGAAATTAAGAAGGGTAATAGTTGCATGATGGTTACAGGTTGGTTTGCACGGCTTTATCACTGAATAATCACAATAATTTTTTTGAAATCAAATTTTACTTCGGCCTGATTATAAAATGTGTTTGATTATCTAAAAAAATTAAGTATGAAATAATAGAAAAAATGTAGAAGAGGATATCTTATTACATAGGCCTTTAATTAGGCCTGATTTGCATTTCACCCTTAAAAGAAATTGCATTAAAACAGCGTTATTTCAACTAAAGAACAATCAGGACCCTAAGGATTATATCTAACACTCTCCAAACAATGGATCATATAACAAGAGAACGAAAGCTCTAAGTGGTAGAAGACTAGCTCAAATTATACCCTAGGTTTATGTCTACATTCAACATGAAACATGATATAGTCTTCTGGGGTTAAATACATCCCCCCCGATATTTACAGTCAGTGAACAACATCAGCAAACACCTGCCCTTCGATGGAGGTAATGAAGCAGGAGAAGCGGAAAAACTGCAGAGGTGCGTTTTGCCGGTGACACTCCGAGCCAGATTTGACCATTACCCTTTGCTCCGGACAGATATTTAGCTTTTTTTTTTTTTTTTGTCCTTCCAAAGCTCCAAGGCACATCCGCAAAACCGGCGTTAACAGCTGTTACCCTGCGGGGGCTAGAACGCCACATTTCTCACATGGGCGAGATGTCCGGATAGACAGTTTCTGCATCAGTTCAGCACTGGAAGGGAGTAAAAATAAAAAAAATAAAAAGGTGCTGGGTTTGGCAAAATTGGCCTGAAATATCTGACATTGAGAGTAGGTCCAAAGCTTTGACGCAGCTGATTTGGAGGACGACAACTTGTTTATGTGAAGCTGAAGCTAACTTAAATTAACTGTCTGGTAAGTTCCAGTCAAAGCTCATCAGGATCTGCACGGGATGACCAGCCAGCTATTTTACCGAGCTGAAGGAAAATGTTAGCGTTAAACCAACAGCTGGCTCCATGAAAAACAAGACAGGATAAAATGATTATCACCGAGGTAGATAAATAGTAAACCTTGAAATATACTTAGAAATTATTGACTAAACTTTATTGGGCCTGAAGGACATATAAAGGGGGAAAAAAATAAGTAGTCCCCCAAATTACAATATGTGACCACTGTGATAAAAAGCTTTGACAATAAACACTTCATACTTTCTGACTGCACTCAGAAAGCTTCTTTGATTGGGTTACAGTGACCCCTAGTGGATAAAATGAACTATGGCAGAAAAAAAGACTAACATTCATGGCTTTCTTAACCTGAACAGAAAGACCTGATTAAATATAATAAACCTGATGAAAATTTAATAGTGTAATATATGGAGGCCTTCTGTTCATCAAATATTCATTTACATATATTATAGAGAGCAAAATGAAAAATATTATCCATGGTATTTGCTTGTGCTGTGGTTGCTTGGATCGATACAAAGCTCACTGCTATGGATTATATGACAGAACGTATAAGGTAAACAAGTACAGGAAAAGAAAATGTGACCGGAAGGGCTTGTCTTTCCGTACCCTGTTAGGCAAAATGTCAAATTCAAATAGTTTTTAATCTTGTTTTTTAATTTCACAATTACAATGCAAAACTATTATAGCAGACCACTTCAGTGGATTTTGAGGAATTAGGATCCATTTCGTGGTTAGATTAGCAAAAGAATTTGTTATTTGTCCTCAGTAACAATAAGTGTGTACGGAGAGGTCACTTTTCAGCCTGTGATAGTGGTGCATTTCAGGAACTGGTTCACAAAGAAAACAAAGCAATAGAAATTGGTGACTAGCTAAATCTGATAGTTATAACTTTAGAACTTTGAAATAATTGGTGGAACATGGAGGGATGTGGAGTTTCTCCAGGGCAATGATCCAAACAACAGCAAAATAGACTTTTGAATGGGTTGAACTGTCAAAAAAATCCACTAAGCTGTAAAAGCCAGATCCTAAGCTGCAAACAATCAGAAACATTTCCCTAAGCGCACAATACCGAAAAAACTGGAAATGAAAGTTATCGATTGGTTAATTCATCTAAAGTTGAATGATCTTATCGATTAATAAGCACACATTTTCTCTTGTAGGAAGAGGATCTTTCTTTAACATAAGGACCTAAATATTTTATGTAGTACATCAGATCGTAAAAATGTATTGTGCGTTAATTAAATACTGACTATTAAACATATGTATTAGATAGAACAGAACAGGAACCTATTGGACTACTAAAAACGGATGAATGAAATATGTAAAACAATTAATGATATCCAGTGTATTGAAATGAAAACCCCTCATTAAAAGACTGGTATGACTATTTTCCACTTTGTTTCAATAAAGTAGACGCTAACTGCGATTTAGCCTTCTGTGTTTAGTGTCTTCTGGCATTCAATGCAGAAAGAGAGTGTGTGCTGTTAGCAGTGCTTTGAATGGGGGGCTCTAGTTACTCTCAGAGGAATGTTGAAACATGGTTCTATGAGGTGCATTAACTTTCTAAAGCCTCCTCTTTCCACCATGATTATTGCCAGAAAGTCTTATTCTATCATGTTATGAATGTTTTGTTTGTTATCACATCCTCAGCTTCCCAGACACGTTACGCTGCCCCACCATGCAGCATGGCTAAATGGCAGCTATTAAGGTGATGACTTCCGCAGTTTATTTCGTCCTTATATTTACACACAAAATAACATAAATTTAATTCTGCATCCCTGTTACCATTAAACTGTAAATAATCCCAGACTTAATGCTGGATTGATTTATGCTTCCGCTCTGGCATTACTTCTCTTGCAAATAAAATGGAGGCTCTGCTTAAGAATGAACAGTGACACCCTCTACCTGACTGTAGTAACATGACAGAACTTGAAAGGAAATTCTTTTAAGCTAACATTATCAATTAATCAGATGCAACGAATGTACATCTTATCATTTAATCATAAGTCGATTATTTGTTTACATTCCTACTAAAAACAGAAACTAATTTGCTGAGAAAGATTAACTCAAACATTAGGTGTAGTTTTATGTTTATATCTGAGCCTGTATTGTAATACCCCCCCGGCTTTAATACAAAAAATCCTAAGAATAATTCCATCTTTGGTATCTTGTTCTTTTTTTGTATCATTTTGTGGGGGGTTTTTTGCAAGCATAAACTACCAGAGAATGTATTCCTATGATGTGAACACAAATTTAAATGCATATGGAAATACATGAGAAACCAGCACCATGTCTGACCTATGAGGAGGCTGAGAGGAGGCGAGCAGGACGGGAAGGCTGCTAGGAGCTCCAGGACGCTCAGGCTTGGATCTCGTACAAAGAGGTTGTAGTCTGCAGCCCCTTGCTTACTGCAGAGCTCCTGCAGTCTCCTCTTCTGGGTTGTGTCTGATGTATGCTCCACTAAGGCACGCAGAAAAGCCTTCAGAAAGACACAAAACAGATGTGATTTTACCCAAGGCTGCTCCGCTGCTCCATCAGCCATGGTAGCCATTACTGTAACACTTTATCCTTAGTGAAGGCTGAATCCACAGGAGAAAATGAAGCTCTATTTAATGATACAAAAGACTGGCATTATATACCCCACAAAAAAAAAAAAAAGACTACCAGCTTAATTCTGGCATAGTTATGAAAGACAGTTTAATAACCGAGGTGCTAATCCAGCCAATATAAAATGTCATTAAACTTAAAAGATAATTTTGCAGGCCATTCGAGCCAGAGGCAAGCTTTTAATGCCCAAATTCATCAGAGCCTATTACTGCAATCAGGTACTGAGTTCCACTTGCAAACGGAAAGCTGAAGTTTGAATTTAAATACCAGTTAAATCATAAAAAAAATGTTAAAATTGGAGGCTTTGAAGACTTTAAGGATCATAATGGAGAGAAAAAACACATTTGGGTGTAATAATCCAACTTTACTCAGCAACTGGTCAAATTACAATATCATATAATATGAAAAAAACATTTATATAAAGAGAACCACATGAAAAAAATGCTCATAGGGTTTAGAGTCATTATCTTTGTGGAAATCCAGGAAAATGTTAATTTTAACAGATTTTTTTCTTCTAAATAAATCACACAGAATGGAAAATGAAGCTGAAATGCATATTACCATCGCAGCAACCAGTTCCATTCACACATTTTTTTGTTGCTATGTGATTCTTGAGCTACAGAACTGAATATATCTTCTGGTAAACAATAAGTCTTTCGTTACCTGAGCAGCACAATCCAACGCACAAAAATAAGCTTAGAGTTTTTAACGGTAAATTCCTCACAGGGAAGATAAACATGGGTTCTCATCAGTTGTGTTTGTCGCACTTTAGTCATTTTGCTCCTGTCGGTTTTTGCATTGACTGTAGATTTGGTTACATTTTTGGGCCTTAACCTTTGATATATTCCTCCAGTTGATCATGTTAATATAGCTGTTTTTTTCTACACATAAACATATAAATAATAAACTGCTAATTTCCCAAGAGATGAAAAAAAAAATCAAACAGTGAAAAAAATACATTAATGAAAGTAAAAAGTATTCAATCTATTTAAAAAAAAACGAACCCTGACTACATGAAGGTGTTTGTGGATCAATATCAGAGACAGTCCTCTCCTAAGTCCTGCAACAAAAAAGGGTGGAACTCATGCAGAAGACATCCTCTGTCCTTAAAAGTTTGATGAATATTTTAACTTAAGCCCCAGACTCTCTGAACTCAGCCTTCAGTTAGCTAATCAAATCTTGAACACCTGTATTTTTTGTCAGGAACAAGAAAGCAGGATCTACATGACATTACATTAACTGCCCGTACACTAAGCCCTGATCTTTAAAGAATCTAAATTCGTTCGATCTGTAGTTATAAAGTTAAAAACAACACGTAAAAAAGAAACTAACTGGATGAAAACATAAATATTTCCTGCAAGACGTCTCCTGTCCTACTCTGCCTTTATTATGTGACTTCTGGCCCTCAGGGATTTAGATTCAGCTGCTGACAGGGACCACCTAAACTCAATGTTGTCTCTTTTAACCTGGCTGCTCTTCATACATGAGGCTATCCTTTCTCTCTCATTGCGGGGAATCAAACTATTTCTTTTGACTTGTTTAGATTTGTTGGTTAAACATTAGACAAAGCTTTCATACTCACTTTTTCATAAAAATCAACACCAAACTACTCATACCCATTTTTTAAATCATTATTCGTTAATTGATTCTTTATCCTTAACCTCAGTAAAATTAGTGAAAAGACCTGTGAACGCATGCATGCTCAAATTAAACTGAGCCAAAATGCAGATCAACCTTGGAGACTACAGTACCTTCTTAGGAACGCTCCTGATCTCAAGGCACCAAGTGAGCAGCAACAGCAGAGAAATGCTCTGAGGGATGTGTGATGGAACCTGAGCACCTATAAGAAGGGAATACATCATTTCAATGAAGAGAAAACTTTATGAAAAGCAAACACAAAAAACATGTAGTTTGGTTTATCTTGTCAACATTCAGGTATTGATCTTTAAACCAGAAAAAAAAAAACACAGTTTTGATCTTGCCTTTCTTCTTTGTATCCTCCCTTAGAGTAATCTGAACGCGGTGGTTCTGTTGGGACTGGAGGCCCAGTCTGTGCAGCAGTTGGTCCACCTCTTCAGCCCTGTTTGGGCAGAAAATGTCAAGCGAATCTCCAGGTTGATAGTTCATGGATGGGCAACCCTGGTGACGAAAACGGGACACACTTCAAGAACCTGTGAGGCTTAGTCAGATCAGACAAACACACTCAAGCTTGATGTCTTGGGTAAACACATACAAATGGTCTTAAAGGCCTTAAAGGCCTGAACACACCGGTGGTTTTTTGTTAGGCTAAAAGGGGATCACTACTTTACTTTATCTGTTTTCTGTCTTCCTTATCTCCTACAATGGGTATTCTTTTTTAATGTTTCATTCTTTGTTTTTGCACCAGTCTGTCCCGCTTGCTATATATGCTCGGTGCGACTCAGTGCGATTAACAGATTTTATTTCATATTTTCCTCCAAAGTGGATGTGTTTTACTTTGTAACTGTGTCTCTCTTCCCGTCAGACCTATAAAATTGCCACTGGATTGTTGCGTAGTCCAACTAAAATAGACCTGGGGGCTTTCTCATTCGCAACACAACCCCTCTTGCAGGAAATCATGTCGGGTGCGATGATCCCCATTGACTTTCATTGAGCTCTAAATGCCACAACCTCGTCCAAAACGGTTTTCTGTCAGATCGGATGCAAAATCAGTGTGTTCTGGCATTAAAGTAACGCTTAAAAAATTTAAAAAGTTCATAGTGTTTTAGGGCATTCATTCACAGTGAGGGAAAAAAGAAACTCTCTCTCTCTCTCTCTCTCTCTATATATATATATACACTATATTGCCAAAAGTATTTGCTCACCCATCCAAATTATTGGAATCAGGTGTTCCAATCACTTCCATGGCCACAGGTGTATAAATTCAAGCACCTAGGCATGCAGACTGTTTTTACAAACATTTGTGAAAGAATGGGTCGCTCTCAGGAGCTCAGTGAATTCCAGCGTGGAACTGTGATAGGATGCCACCTGTGCAACAAATCCAGTCGTGAAATTTCCTCGCTCCTAAATATTCCACAGTCAACTGTCAGCTGTATTATAAGAAAATGGAAGTGTTTGGGAACGACAGCAACTCAGCCACGAAGTGGTAGGCCACGTAAACTGACGGAGCGGGGTCAGCGGATGCTGACGCGCATAGTGCGAAGAGGTCGCCAACTTTCTGCAGAGTCAATCACTACAGACCTCCAAACTTCATGTGGCCTTCAGATTAGCTCAAGAACAGTGCGCAGAGAGCTTCATGGAATGGGTTTCCATGGTCGAGCAGCTGCATCCAAGCCATACATCACCAAGTGCAATGCAAAGCGTCGGATGCGGTGGTGTAAAGCACGCCGCCACTGGACTCTAGAGCAGTGGAGACGCGTTCTCTGGAGTGACGAATCGCGCTTCTCCATCTGGCAATCTGATGGACGGGTCTGGGTTTGGCGGTTGCCAGGAGAACGGTACTTGTCTGACTGCATTGTGCCAAGTGTAAAGTTTGGTGGAGGGGGGATTATGGTGTGGGGTTGTTTTTCAGGAGCTGGGCTTGGCCCCTTAGTTCCAGTGAAAGGAACTCTGAATGCTTCAGCATACCAAGACATTTTGGACAATTCCATGCTCCCAACTTTGTGGGAACAGTTTGGAGCTGGCCCCTTCCTCTTCCAACATGACTGTGCACCAGTGCACAAAGCAAGGTCCATAAAGACATGGATGACAGAGTCTGGTGTGGATGAACTTGACTGGCCTGCACAGAGTCCTGACCTCAACCCGATAGAACACCTTTGGGATGAATTAGAGCGGAGACTGAGAGCCAGGCCTTCTCGTCCAACATCAGTGTGCGACCTCACAAATGCGCTTCTGGAAGAATGGTCAAAAATTCCCATAAACACACTCCTAAACCTTGTGGACAGCCTTCCCAGAAGAGTTGAAGCTGTTCTAGCTGCAAAGGGTGGACCGACGTCATATTGAACCCTATGGATTAGGAACGGGATGTCACTTAAGCTCATATGTGAGTCAAGGCAGGTGAGCAAATACTTTTGGCAATATAGTGTATATATATATATATATATATATATATATATATATATATATTAATTAGTGCTGTCAATCGATTAATTTTTTTAATCGCGATTAATCGCATCAATGCCTAAGTTAACTCGCGATTAATCGCATTTTAATCACACATTTTTTTTCTGATTGAAAATCATTTAAAGCTACAGTGTGTAATAATTACAGGCATATAAAGTCAGAAATTTAATATATTATACATAACTATGTTATTTATCATCACCTATGAGCTCAGCCTTTTAACCATAATATTTGCGTTGCCTTAGAATTCGTTATTTATAATTACATAGGAGCGGGTCTCGCAGCCATGGAGGCTGACATCTTTGCGCTACGGCAAGCGCAGAGGCAACAAACTAGCGATTGCGAGATCTCCCATGACGCTCAAAAATAACTACGGCAAGTTGAGAGAGATTAACTGAGACGGTACTGAACAGTAGATGGCAGTATTATGCCTGAGAAGCGTTTAGTCTGCCTGAAACCAAAGAAGAAGAAGCAGGTATACTGCGCCTCAGTAACAAGAAAGGTGAACAAGGCGGCAGGCGTGAGTGACTTTGCAAACTGTTTGGCACTGTGTGGCCAAACATCAGACGAATGGAGGATCATGCCTACTCTGTATCACAACGAAAAGCGGCGGACACCGAACCCCCGTCATCTAAGAAGCGGAAACACGACGAGAATAAACGCAAGCGTGACAAGAAACGGCAAAAAACACGGATCAACATTGGCACGGCATTTACACGATGGAAGTCACTGATGGAGGAAAAAGGTTTTCAAAGTGACGCTCAAGTTGCCAGTTTTCTCTTGGACAGGTAATTAATCCTACACACACAATTGTCTAATATCACTGCAGTTTTTGGAGTACAGGATGCTCAGACCTGTCTAAAACAATAACATGCTGCGTGATGATGCTGTTACTCTCCAGTATACTTATTCAGCAACGTCCCTGACGTTTCACAGGTAATGATTCAGTAATTTTCTGTAAAATAATTTTCTGGATATATACCTCGGTTACTTCTCTCCGGCTCCTTTGGAGATCTTCAAGCCTTTCCTCCTCTGCTCTCACCCCGCTGGCTCCCCTCTCTCGCCTGGCCCTAGCTGCACGGCCTCCCTGCCTTCGCCCTCGTCCTCTCCCTCGCGTTGTAACCCCCGTGCCACCAAAATGACTTGGACTCTGTAAACGGGGGATATATATTCTTCCAGCGAACACAATCTCGCTGTTAAACTAATGACTACAATTACTTCGTCTGTTTATATCACCATGCAAAGCAGCTCACCAAGACGTCACAACGATGTAGAAAAAATAACGGGTATATTTATTATCTTAAGTCTACATGAAATCTATACCCTACACAGACTAATGAAATACTATCTGTAAAATTATCTATGTAAACAAACCTCATCACTTGAGAGGGTAGGTGATGTGGACGTCGTAGAAGAAATTTTGTCCCGTAACGCTCGCCGTACTGTTGGGGGGGAGAAGCGGTGGGGGGGAGATGTTCATGTTGCTGCGGTCTGTAGTCTGACCGCTAGATGTCGCTGAAAATTACACACTGTAGCTTTAAATACTCTCGATGACATACAAAAAATACATACAGGCTAGGTTTGTGCCAATGTTCTTTTTTTAAAATGAAAACAGGTCACAGACACTGATTTATGCCATAGAAACATATGGCAAGAAGATGGGGAGGCATGTAGCAAAAAATAACAAATATGTAGCCAAAAAAAAGGCCCTGAAAACAGGCTGATGTAAAAGACAGTCTTTACAGTTAATACAGTCTTTTGAACAAAGACAAGCATTTTACCCTACTGCTATAAAATGTAGTACAGTTAACATTAGATGTTAATTAACCAAGATAATAATGAACAATTTTCAATCAATACATCAAAATCAATAGACCGACATCACTAGATGGAGGTAGTCGATGCTCTAGAAAGTTACTTTTCAGCCTCTTAACAAAAATGAGAACACACACACACCCACCCACCCACAAACACACACACACACACACACCCACTCACACACACGCGATACTGACCTGTGGCGTACACAGACAGCAAGAGTGCCGTAGCAGATTCCATTTCACCTCAGTAATCTGTTTTCTCAGCGTATTTCAGGTTGCTACTAGTCACCAGACACTCAACTTGTTTGTTGGTGGTGGGGCTTAAAGAAAAGGCACTAGCGCCACCCAGTGTATGAGCGTCTTTTTTCCTTGAGGAGCTCCGCTCTCGAAGCCTATGGAAAATGCATAGACTGGGGGAAAATAGCCCCGCCTTCCCGCAGGCTGCAGGGGAATGTACTTGAAAAATTGTACCATAAAACCACATAGCGTTAATCTCATGTTAAAAAAAATTTCGCCATTAAAATGGCCTCGCGTTAACGCGATAATAACGTGATAATTTTGACAGCACTAATATATATATATATATATATATATATATATATATATATATATATATATATATATAGATATAGATATAATAAGCATGTGTTAATGTGAGGCAGATGAAGGTCGGTTTTTAGAAGTAAAGAAATTACCACAAAACCACAGAGTGAAACACGCCAAACTGGAACGATTGCAAACAAAGCTGGGCAAGGACTCCATTTAACTTCACACCACAGAGAAAACATTAAGGAAGGTAAAAAAAAAAGCCTGGTTGAAGGAGAACTGCCGCTAAGAGCAGCGTCTTAGAACCACTTTCTAACTTAATTAGGTCTGCAACAAAAGGCTTCTTCCTTTTTCCATCATAACTATAAACATTTAGTTTTATAAACTCTCCTGAGAGTGTCCTACTAATACGAGAGTAAAGTTGAGCTTTTCGGCAACAAACACCTCAAAGTTTAATGTGAAAAAAGACGAGTTCCAAAGAAAAGCAGCTCTAGTTTTATTGGAATATAATGATATTTATTATTCAGATATTTCTTGCAGAGCTTTGAGCAGAAACTGAAGATCTTTAACTGATTTTCTTTCCATGATCTCTATGTGAAAACTGTTCAAGGTCTTTTTTCATGTTGAGTGGTATGAAAGCCTGCATAACAAGATTACAGAGGGGATTATTAATGGCAACTGAACTTGAATAATATCCAGTAGGATGATCAAAATTGGATGGCAACAAGATTGACTTTCCCTCATGGTCATCTCATTCCCTGGAGCTAAAGAGAAACCAGTGAGGTGAGCCGATGGAATAAGATCAGACTCTGTGAGAGATGGGGAGTTGATTAATAAATTAAGTTGTCATGATCTTGGCGCTGATCACTGGCTTGATTGTTCATTCCATTCACCTGTCTAGCTCCGCCCAGTTTCCCATCACCTTTGTTTATCATCACCTGTGTCACCTGCTTCAGTCTCTATTTAACCTGCTTGCTCCCAGTCATCAGTGCCAGATTATTTGAGTCTTTGGCGAGACTTCTCTAGCGTACTCATTTGTGTTCTGATTGCCTGATCCTGACCCATTCTGCCTTTGGACCTCTGAGCCAGCCTGTTCCTGTTCTGATTTGTTTTTTTGCCTGACCTGTCCTCAGACTCCTGTTGATCCATTAATAATTGGCAATCCTTTTGGGGAAAGCCTGGTCTGATTCGGAGAGACGGCATCCATCCCACTTTGGATGGTGCAGCTCTTCTTTCTAGGAATCTGGCCACATTTATTAGTCCTCCAAAACCCTGACCACCCAGGGTGCAGACCAGGAAGCAGAGTTGTAGTTTAACACACATCTCTGCAGCTTCTCTACTGTTACCCACTCTTTACTCCATCCAGACAGTGTCTTGCCCACGACCAAAATCTAATAAATTAGCAAAGATTCCCAAAGGAGTAAATCATGATAATCTAATTAAAATCAAAATAACTCCAATTGGGGAAAAAGTTAAAACAATTAAATGCGGTCTGTTTAACATAAGATCGCTTTCCTCTAAAAGTCTACTAGTTAATGACTTGATTTGTGATAATCACATTGACTTGTTTTGCCTTACAGAAACCTGGCTGCAGCAAGAGGATTATGTGAGCATAAATGAGGCAACTCCTTCAAGCTATTTAAATTTTCACATCCCCAGAAGTTCTGGGCGAGGAGGAGGAGTAGCAACAATCTTCCAGTCTGACTTACTGATTACTCCCAAAACAATTAATACCTACAACTCTTTTGAACATTTAACCCTTAATTTCCCTGATCCAAATTTCAAGGCAAGAAAACCTCTTCTTTTTGTAACTTTGTATCGTCCACCAGGTCCTTACTCTGAATTTTTAGATGAGTTTTCAGAGTTCCTTTCTGATTTGGTATTAAATACTGACAGGGTCATCATAGTGGGAGATTTTAACATCCATGCTGACATTGAAGGCGATAGCTTAAGAGCAGCCTTTAATGCTATCTTAGACACTATTGGCTTTGTTCAAAATGTGAATAGTCCCACGCATTCTCATCTTCATACTTTGGATCTTGTGCTGACATACGGCATAGAATGTGAAGAAATAACAGTATTTCCTCACAACCCTGTCCTCTCTGACCACTTTCTAATAACCTTCAGGATTACTTTAACAGAGTTCTCCTCCCCCAAAAGAAGGTTCAATTTTAGTAGATCTTTATCAGATAGTGCAGTTATAAATTTTAAAGAATCTGCTTCACTTTCTCTCTGCTCTGTGTCACTGAGCAGTGCTGCAGAGTGCAAAAGCTTAGCTTATTCCCCTTCACAGGTTGATGATTTTGTTGATGGGGTTGCTAGTTCTCTGCGTATTGCCTTAGACAACGCAGCTCCTTTGAAAATGAAAACCGTTAAAAATAGAAAGCTTGCTCCTTGGTTTAATGCAGAGCTGCGTACTTTGAAGCAAAATGCTAGGAAACTGGAGAGAAAATATCGCTCCACAGGCCTGCGAGAGTCCTTCCTAGTCTGGAAAAATGGTTTACTGCTGTATAAGAGGACCCTTTGTAAAGCAAGAGCAGCATACTTCTCCTCATTAATAGAGGAGAATAAGAATAATCCTAGATTTCTTTTTAATACAGTTGCCAAACTCACCCAGAGCCATAGCTCTGTTGAACCGTCCATTCCACCTGCTCTTAGCAGCAATGATTTTATGGGATTCTTTATAAATAAGATTGATCTTATTAAAAAAAAGATCATAAGCACTCCTCGATCCGCGATTGTACCTGAGGTAGTCATGGAATCTGAACCGGGTTTAGACTGCTTTGATCCAGTTGAACTCTCTGAATTAGCAAAATTATTGTCTTCATCTAAGCCTTCAACTTGTATGTTAGATCCAGTTCCAACCAGGTTATTTAAGGAGGTATTCCCTTTGATCTCCTCCTCCATTTTAGATGTGATTAATCTATCTCTGTTACAGGGATATGTACCTAAAGCTTTTAAGATTGCTGTAATTAAACCTCTGCTTAAGAAACCGTCTCTTGACCCAGATGACTTGGTCAATTATAGACCTATATCCAATCTTCCTTTCTTATCCAAAATTCTTGAGAAAGTAGTTGCCAAACAAGTTTGCGATCACTTCCACCATAATGAACTTTTTGAAGAGTTTCAGTCTGGCTTTAGAGCTCATCATAGCACTGAAACAGCTCTGGTGAAAGTCACTAATGATATTCTCATGGCCTCAGATAATGGACTTGTATCTGTGCTCGTCCTGTTGGATCTTAGTGCTGCATTTGATACAGTTGACCATAATATTCTTTTAGAAAGACTTGAATATTTTGTTGGAATTAAAGGAACAGCACTAGACTGGTTTAAATCTTATCTATCTGATCGAATTCAGTTTGTTCATGTTAATGATAGATCTTCAACACGCTCAAAGGTTACCTGTGGAGTACCACAGGGATCAGTGCTAGGACCAATTCTCTTTACTTTATACATGCTCCCAATTGGTAGAATTATTAGACAGCATGGGATTAATTTCCACTGTTATGCTGATGATACCCAGCTATATCTGTCTATAAATCCAGATGAAGCTAACCCATTACATAGATTACAGGCATGTCTTGAAGACATAAAAACCTGGATGACTCTTAACTTTCTGCTTCTGAATGCAGACAAAACAGAAGTTATAGTCTTTGGACCAGAGTCTCTGAAAAAGAAACTGATTAGCCAGTCACTTCATTTGGATGGGATTAAACTGATTTCAGATAATAAAGTAAAAAATCTTGGTGTTATTTTTGATCAGGACCTGTCATTTAAATCCCATATCAAAGAGGTTTCTAGAATTTCCTTCTTTCAACTGAGGAACATTGCAAAAATTAGAAATATCCTGTCCAGGGGTGATGCTGAGAAACTAGTCCATGCATTTGTTACTTCAAGGCTGGACTATTGTAATTCTTTACTATCAGGAAGTCCACAAACTGTAGTTAAAAGCCTTCAGCTGATCCAAAATGCTGCAGCCAGAGTTCTAATGAAAATGAAAAAGAGAGATCATATCTCTCCTATCCTGGCTTCTCTTCATTGGCTTCCTGTTAAATCAAGAATAGAATTTAAAATCCTCCTTCTCACATATAAAGCCTTAAATGGCCAAGCTCCATCTTATATCAGAGATCTGATTGTTCCTTATGTTCCTAACAGAGCACTTCGCTCTCAATCTGCAGGTTTACTAGTGGTTCCTAGACTTTCTAAAAGTAGAATGGGAGGCAGATCTTTTAGTTATCAGGCTCCTCTCCTGTGGAACCAACTACCAGTTTTAGTCCGTGAGGCAGACACCCTGTCTACTTTTAAGGCTAGGCTTAAAACTTTCATTTTTGATAAAGCTTATAGTTAGGGTGGCTCAGGTTATCCTGAGCTATCTCTATAGTTATGCTGCTATAGGCTTAGACTTTTGGAGGACATAGGGACCCCCATTTCATCATTCTGCTTCATTTTCTCTCTGTTCTCCTATTCTGCAGAATCTGTTAGTTCAATCTCTAACCTTCTGCTCTCTCTGCTTTTCCTCAGAGTAGCTTTGCCTCGTCTGCTCCTGTTTGGCTGTGACGTCATCCTGGAAAAAAACATCAGCTGTGCTGCTTCTATCAACACCCTTGTTAATAGATGTTGGAGATCGGCCTGTTTTCCAGTGTGGTCCTGTTTCTCTGACCGTGACTGAGTGGATGTGCTCTCTTCGTCCTCTGGCATGGGAGCTGCCTTGGAGCTCGTCTGCCTGGCTGTGTGTTTCCTGGACGGGGCCGCCTTTTACAGCTGCTTTTTGTATCTCTGCTTCTGTCTCCTTGAACCCCAGTCGGCCTCGGCAGATGGCCGCTCACACTGAGCCTGGTTCTGCTGGAGGTTTCTTCCTGTTAAAAGGGAGTTTTTCCTCTCCACTGTCGCTACAAGCATGCTTAGTGTGGGGGATTGTATTTGAGTCAATGAGTCAATGCAATCAACTGGTTTTCCTTAGATAGAAAACTTTGTATCAATTTGACTGTATGATCTGGTTGAACTGTAAAGTGCCTTGAGATGACATGTGTTGTGAATTTGGCGCTATATAAATAAACTGAATTGAATTGAAAATTGAATTGTTGGATTCTGCCTGTTGACTGAACCTGGATCTGTTTCCTGACATTGACCTGAATTTCCCTTTGGTGACTCTTTGGATCTCTGATCTTCTGGCTCAGACTCCTGTGAACCTCTTCGACACCGGCTTTGGCTTTGCTTTCTAGGTTATCCGGCTTCCTTTGGATCTGATCTTTTGCTTGTTTCACGTCCTCTCGTACTACAGTGTCTGGGACTCTATGAGCAGCGCCCACCCCTTCTTATTGGACTAAACCTCATTCTCTGGCCCGGACTAAGCTATAAAACCAGGTTAGTGACTCACATGTTCGTAATCATCCTCCGTCAGATTAACATGGTCACTAACCTGACTTTTCCTCCTACAGAGGTTCCTGCCTTAGACGTCCTTGCTGTAACTGCAGATCCGACGTTTCTTAATAAATGCTTTGAATTATCCGACTGTCTGTCTTGCCTTGAATACTGGGTACCCTGTTCTGCGCCTTGACAGAACTCTATGCTTAGCATATAAAGATGCTTACAGAAATGTCCAGTTCCAGCAAAATGGCCGTCTTCACTGAATCTCCTTTGCTCAGCTGAACCGCCTTGGAGATCGGCACCTGATGAAGAGTCTCCCTGTGCAATGGTTCAAAAGTCTGGAAACAAAGATATTTATTGGATGAAGAGTGAACTACATCAAACATTCTTGTCTTTTCGTCTTTTAAAAAGCCTTCACCTGTTCCACAACATCCGCCTCCTGAAACGTAACCTGTAAGAACGGTGAAGGTAGAGCAGGAACATTCAGAGAGGACTCAGAGAGCGGCGGCACAGAGCGCTGCAGTGAGGCTACCAGGGAAACATGCGGGGCAGATGAGGTAGATTCGGATGGTAAACCAGTGCTCCCGGTAGAAGCTGGCCTAACATCAGCAATCTTCAACGGAGAAGCATGTGAGTCCAGCTCAGACTTCTGTTTATCAGTAATGCTCAGGCGCTTTAACTGGACGTCCAATGGGGACGAGTCCGGGATGTCTTTAGCAGAATCCTCTACATTCTCCTTTAGCTGAGTCGTCCCGTCAAAAGCCATATTTGATAAGGCTCCTTTAATAGCTTTCCACAGTCCTTCAAGCCAAGGGTCAATAACCAGCTCCAACCTTAGAGGAAAAAAATCAGGGGGGATTATCAATCAACGGCAGCATAAAGAAGAGACAAGTTATCAAAGCTGGACTCCTACATACCCTACGCCGTCATCAGCGTACCCCGTCTGATAAAACTGTTTGGCTCCCAGTTCCTGAAGACGACGTTCGATTGTCTTGCCACAGTTGCAGAAATTTGCATAATTTGTGTCTCCTAAAGCTGAGAAAAACAGAGACCAACTGATGATGCTCCAGAAAAACTACAGAAAGCTGTGTCAATCATTGCAAAACTATGAAGAGTGGCTTTATTATTACCTAAAAGAGTATATAAAAGGTGTTTATAGTGGTCAGGGGAGAGGGTCCTCTTCTTGATGCGCTTCACAAACTGGAGGGCATTGTCTGGAGGGTCCCCATCTCCAGTGGTGGACACAACAAATACCACTGGGGCTCTCTCCTTGTCCAAATTGTACTGAAACCAGACATACTGTAAAATGTCTAACTGTTTGTGGGATTTCATTACCTCCTTAAATTCTTCTTGTTTGCAGAGAATCATGCAGTAGAGCACAGAGTATTAGCTCGTACCTTCTCACTCTGGTTCAGGCAGCACAGATCAGCAACCAGCCCGTGCTCTTCAGCCTCCTCAGCAATGCCCTCGGCTATGGACTGAGCCTGACCCTTCTGAGACCCATACAACACGACAAAACGAGGTTTCTCCTCAGAAGGCATGCTAGAAAAGAAAGGAAAAGGAAACATGCATATAAACACATTACCGTATTTTCACGACTATAAGGCGCACTTAAACGTCTTTTTTTTCCCTCAAAATGTGCGGTGCGCCCTATGGTGCGGTGCGCCCTATGTGTGTTGTAACTGCGACTTTTGAGACCACCTCATTGAGGAGATGATGAAAGAGTGGCTGAATGTAAGGAGACCAGCTGTTTTTTTTCCACCCCTCACCATCGCTGTTAATATGTAACTCCATGCGTGCCCATCTCACAGCTGATGTGAAAAACATGGGGAAACAAATTAACGCTGTGCTCGCTGTTCAACCGCTCGACATTGGTGTGAACCGGACCCAGCAGGTGCAGCAGAAGCAGCGAGTTTACATGCAAAGTCAATGGTTGACGCGCGTATAGGTGCAGCAAAAAGTCCCGCAGCGCGTTTTGGTGCAGCACGTCGGGAGCGTTTAAGCATCTGAAGCGCCGCCAACGCGCTGCTGCAGCTCAGATGGAAAAATTTAAAGTTTTGCTGCTGGACGCGCCGCATCAACCAATCAGAGAAGCTGATCTGGGAGCTGACAGCGAGACAGACAATGAAAAGGCTGGGTGGATGCGTGGCTGAGGCAGGTGTATGTGAGAAGACTAGGTGCTTTTTTCCACGCATCACCATCGCTGCGTGCCCATCTCACAGCCGATGTGAAAAAAAGATGAATCAAATGAACGCTGTGCTCGCCGTTATCCCGGGGGTCTGACAAAGGAACTTCCACCGCTCGACATCGGTGTGAAGCGGCCGTTCAAAGTAAGGCTGCGAGCGGCGTGGGAGCGATGGATGACAGACTGAGACCACAGTTTCATGATAAATGGAAGGCAGCGCCGGGCAAGTTACGCCACCGTTTGCGGATTGTAGATGGACTGTGTCTGCTGGAACTGTTGTTCAAGCTTTCGCAAAAGCCGGCATTATTTCTGAGGAGCTGCGCTGCACGGAAAGTGACTGACAGCGCAGAAGGGGAAACTGGCATGTCTGATTTAGCGCAGCTGTTTAATTCAGAGGAATGCTGAGGATAACAGAGGATGATGACTTTGATGGGTTTGATTAATACTTTGTAATAAATACATGAATAAAGCACAATCATACTCAGGTTTGCTCCCGCTCTATTTTTCTACCTGAAAACTTAATTCAACAGCAGCCTCTGGTCTCCTCCTCCTCTTCAGCGCGGTGGCTGGCAGGTGTTTTTTTATCTAAATAATCTAAATCTTGCAGCTATATTTGATGTGATCAGTGGGAATAAAGTAGTTTTAATATGTTTTTAAGTGAGAAAGTCCACCTGAAAACTTAATAATTGCAGTCAGTTCATCCAGATTATCTATTTCTGTCGGAGGCGCTCAGACCCCCACATACCAGCGGTGCACCGACAGTAAATCCCTTCAACAGCAGCCTCACCGCGGCTGCTGGCAGGTGTTTTTCATCTAAATAATTTTAGCTGCAGGCACCAGGATACCGGTAATAAAAGCGAACATATTCTGTCGGCAGGTTTCAGGATTTTAAGTTAATTTAGGAGTGACCACAGCGCTGTGTCATCTGTCTCACGGCCAGCTGCCAGGTTTGATTAATACTTTGTAATAAATACATGAATAAAGCACAGTCATACTCAGTTTTGCCCCCGCTGTATTTTTAAATACGCAGTAGAGGTATTTAAAGGTAGTAGAGGACATGCACCTGTATATAAAAAACGCGCCCTATAGTCCGGTGCGCCTTATGTGTGTGTTAAATACAGAAATGGGACACATAACTGAGAGTGCGCCTTTTAGTCCGGTGCGCCTTATGGTCGTGAAAATACGGTAAATGAATTCCCAACAGCCAGGTTTACTGCATGGTTTTGACTAGTTAGCTTGTCAATAAAGATTTACACAACATTGTCAAAATAAGCACTTAAAGGAAACAAGAATCAACACCTGTTTGTCAGAGATGTGTTTCTGTTTTAGCTTACCGTAATAGTAATTGAACTTTATTGATCACAGTGGAGAAATTCACCTCGCATTTAACCCATCCCCTTGGGAAGCAGTGGGCTGCCATTGTGCGGCGCCTGATGAGCAGTGTGGGGTTAAGGGTCTTACTCAGGGACCCAGTGTGAAGGCTGTGCGGATCGAAACGGGTACTTGCAACCTTCTCAGAGCACAAGCGCACTGCTCTAACCACTAGGACACCACTCCCCTTTGTGCAGAAAACCTCACTAACTCACCATAAATTTTACTTAAAAAGCTAAATATCAGAAGAAGTGTACGTATAAACAGGGAATTCATCTTACAATTGGCAATTAAAATATTTTAAAGAAAAGAGAAAAAAGAAATAATCACTTAAGAGGAAGCCATTAAAATGACATAAAACGTAACTACTACATTTCAATGTGATAGACCAACATAAAGTAGTACATAATGGAAAGTGGGAGTGATAATTAAAAAAAAAAGCTGACTAGTGTGGCATGCATTTTCATTCTACCCTTACCATGTACGAGCAGATGCCTTTACAATTCAAAAGTGTAAAAGGATCCTTGGTTTGTTAGAAAAAATATGAGAAAATCATGAAGACAGAGGCCCAGATGGGACATTTTTAGAAGTCAAATACTAAGCTTTGAACCTCTCTTGTGAAACCCATTTAAATGCTGCAAAGAAAAGGTCAGACTGGAGAGGAGGTTTAACATCTAGGAGGATGTAGAAAGAAACTGCATCCTTAAAAGTAAAGCTGAGGATTTCCGCAAAGTTTTTAAAAGACCCGCATATGCACAACCCTGTAATCGCTCCCGAGGCAAAACACCTATTAAAAAGGTGCAAGAGCGTGCACAAGCTTATTTCTCCTTGTGCACGCTCTGTTTAAAATATGCTGTTTGCATCGCTCTTACAAGCTTACTTTCCAATAGACGATTTGCAATTTTTCTGCTATGCGAGACTTACCACTGAGTACGTAAACATATCACCAGAACGAATGACAATTTGGAGGAGCACTTATGTTGATGATCCACACAGAAAAAGAACATCCTCCAATATACCTTTAATCATCCCTACTTAAGCTTGAACTGCAGTAGCCACAGTCCAGACTTGAAACCAGCTGAAAAGCATTGGTGTCTAAAGATGCTTTACGTTCAAATAAACTGAGTAGTTGAAGGAAAATGCTAAGAAAAAGCTGCAAACTGCCTTTCTCTACAGCTGACAGCAACATGTCCCACATGATCAGCATCTATACCTGCAGTGAACTGGTGCTTCTACAATGTACTGGCTTAGGCAAATGAATACAAAAGCCTAGCAGCACAATGCCTAATTTTTATTTGTGAAAACAAAACATAATAAGTTGAAAATCACGTATCTTTACTTTACAACTATAAACTACACTGTGGAAGTCTGTTTAGAGACGCCTCTACATATTTAGGCTGTTTATGAGGATGCTGGTTCCACAACTGAAGACCAAAGAGCTCAAATGAAGTTACCTCTTGTACAGTCCTGGTCCTAAAACCACGGACTTATATAGGGGTGCAAATAATAATCGTTTTGTATCGATGCATCGATCCAACAGCCGACGATCTGATGCATCGACACGTTCGCAAGAGTATCGATTCATGTTTTTTTTGTTTTGTTTTTTTACCTCCGGTCTTTTTTAATCATTTGCTTCTGGACGTTATTCTGACTCCCGTGCTGCGGTGGCGCTAAACCTATTTTACCCTCCTACCTCGCTTCCTTTAGCCATTACGCTCTTTCCGCTTGCAGTATTTTTTTATGCAAGGCCTTTCAGACTGTATAACACAGAGGCATTATTATTTTTCAGTGAATGAGGTTTTCACAGGCCTAGGTGGAGCAAACTTTGCTACGTCTGTTATTTGCTGTTGTTTCTAAAAAAAAATGCATAACGATATTACAGCTTTCTTTGATTTATTTCAAATTTGAAACATTGTCTAGCCTGTAAGGTAAAAAAAAATTATAATTAACCAATGAATCAAATCGTATCGTGGTGTATACTTGGGTATCAAAAGTAATCGAATCGTTGGGTCAGGAAATTGCTACCGAATCGAATCGCCATGATGGGTAGGATTTACACCTCTGGCCTTATATAAGGTTAAAGGGCCTAAGATGGGATAAAGTTTGTGTCCTATATGAGATTTTAAAATACACTCAGCTCCAAGACCATTTAGCAATTTAAGAAAAACATAACACAGGTTACAAAGTAATAAAGATAAAACAGTTGTCATAATATGACGTAGCATGGCAGTAATAGCTAATACCTTGAAAGAGCAACATTAGTTGTTTACCTTAAACATAAGCTGCATGTTTTAATTTAAATTCTTGCGAAAAGGGCAGATTTTCAGTAAGACTCAATCATGACACCGAGTGAAACTAAATAAACCAGACATCCCAAGTCTCCCGGAAGTTCCGGGAATCTCCCTGATATTGATAGTTGTTCACGGAAGCCTACGGGTCGGATAAATTATCCCGGATTTTAGACTTTGCGAGGTGGTGTTTATTTAATGCGAGTGAGAGCGAGCAGGTAGTACAATAATTCATGCATCATGTGTAGATAAGAACCACTGCGATTGCGCCGACAATAAGAGAGAGTGGGGTGTGGGGAGGAGGTTACTTGTGAAACCTGTGCAGCGTATCTGTCCAAAGCGATGCTCTGTTCAACCAGCGTTCCAGGCGACTGGTTGATCAGAGCTGATTGGATCAGTCCGATAAGTTTCTCTGGGTTACTCTTTGGCAGTCACCTAGTTACCACTCAAAGCTGAGCATCCTGTGAAACGGCAGAGGTTGAATGCTGGAGTAAAAAATGAAAATGTAGGACTAATTTTACAGCAGAATATACTAAAGTATATCCAAGTTTAGTAAAGGTGAGGAACAGTGGTGGATCTAGACTAACTGTACCAGGTGGCCAGGAGGGGGGCAGCATGTTTTCATGGGGGCCCAGAAAAGCATGAAATAAAAAAGAGGGCAAGAGATTCAAATATATTAAAAGAGCTGCATGAAGTGAAATTTCTTTTCAATTAGGTTCAATAGAAATTCTATTTCTTATGAGGCCAATAGACAGTTATAATTTACATATTTTTGACTTAATTGAAGTTAAAACTACCGTTTACTATAAAATTTGAATAAGAACAAAAGAAAAACTGTTAAATTCATCTGTAAAAATTAAAGCATTCTTTTTTATTTGTGGAAAAAAAACATTTAGCAGATGAAAACTGTGATCCTATCTCAATACCACTGAAGCTATCACCTAATTATTTTTGAATAATTAGTAAAACAGAATTTTTAAAGAAAAAGAATGAAATAGATCTCAAGGACCTATCAGTAACCATGTCTGTTCCAGCGCATATCATCATTAGAATTTCTTTTAAGTATTATGTCTTCAGCATCTCCCTGAAATCAGTTTTTGGAGCTTGGGATGTCTGAATAAACACAACTGGATGGATTAACAATGATTACAAGTCAGACCATCAACTCAGCTTAAGAAATGTAGATCGTATTGATTCCCTTACCAACATACTTGGATAAATAACAGACAGACGAGTACAGAAACACCTTCCTGGTTAGAAAAAGCCTCCCTAATCGGACCGGAACCATAATAATGAAAGCATTTGGCGGAAGTTACGTCAAACATTCACGATGGCTGCAGTTAGCTCACGTGAGTCCATCACGGACCACACTCCATACCAGTAAGTGGCGGTAATGCTACTAAATGTTTGTTGTCAACCGCCAATAAATTCAAGAAGAAGAAGAAGTTAGCTCACGTGAAAACAGGAGTTCTGTGTTTTAAAACTTTCTGCTAAAACAAATCACATAAACATGAAACAAAGTTTGAGTTAAGTGATGAAAAAATAAACCAAACTTAATCTGAACCTTAAAGGACCGTATAATCCTTGCTTTTAGTTGGATCCGTCCATCTGAATTAAGTGTTAATTTTGGTACCACATGCCATTCAATATAACTCGTAAAAAATAGTCTGCATTAACCTCCTATTAGTATGATTTACCTTTTCAGCTGTCCTTTACTAATTCGCCTTGTCTCCCCACTGCATGAACAGTATTTTTTCTGAACTCCCGCGAGATGAGAGTAGTTACGGCGAGATTCAACGTGACTGGAATAAACCACGTTGCACACAAAATATTGTTTTATTAATATTCTTCTAAATAGCCTTCATGGTGATCTTGGTTTATTTTTTTATAAATCTTATAGGCTCACGCTTTAAAAATCAGAGTGGATCTCCCTCTAAAAAATAGTTTCTGAGCATTTAGTACCCAGATTTCTGGGTATTTGGTTCCGCCCTCCCCGCCCGTGGAGCCTTCCAGAAGTCGCCGGCAGATCCGTGCGACTTGCAGCTCAGCAGCACTCTAGATCAACATCGTTAAAACTCGCGTTTCTAAGTACTGAGCACCTGTCGAGACTCTTAAATCTACAGTCAAGATGTCCACTCTGGGCACATTGGCATTTGATGAATATGGCAGGCCCTTCATCATCATTAAGGACCAGGACAAGAAGACTCGGCTAACGGGCATTGACGCATTGAAGGTACAATGGGCTAGCTAGCAAAAAGTTAGCATTTCGATTAAAAGCAGTACATTTCATGGTTCCTTTGTATTTGGGTTACGCGCGAAATAATCGTATTAAAAAGGCATCCCTCGTCTGCATTCGGGAGTTGTGAAAACAGTCTGAATGTTATTAATCGTCGGTGAAGCAGCTGTCAGATGTGTAAGCAGTCATGCTAACATTAGGGCCCATGTGCTCCTTGGGTAGCGCTCAGACAGGGGGTGTTTCCTTACATAGAGAGTCCTGCACACCATGGTCAGTGGTGATGCTAATCAGCTCAAATACCAATACATATGAGAATATCTTAACTGTTGAGAAATAATAATGAATAATTTTTAAATGTTGTGTTTTACAGTCTCACATCATGGCAGGGAAAGCAGTCGCTTCAACGCTGAAAACATCCTTGGGACCTAATGGTACGTAATGATAATAGTATTAATTGAACTTTATTAATCTCACATTGGATAACTTTACTGTGCATTTAACCCATCCCCTTGGGGAGCAGTGTGGGGTTAAGGGTCTTGCTCAGGGACCCAGAGTGGCAGTCTGTGGGAGTGCGGCTTGAACTCAGAACCTCTTCCAATTTCTATGCCCTAACCACTAGGCCTCCACTCCCCTAATAGTTGTCTAAACCGCTGTTATTTATTATTTTACTAAGGTACTTAAATATTGTGTGTTTATTAGGTCTGGACAAAATGATGGTTGATAAGGATGGAGAAGTGACTGTCACTAACGATGGAGCCACTATTCTCAGCATGATGGATGTGGACCACCAGATCGCCAAACTTATGGTGGAGCTGTCCAAGTCCCAAGATGATGAGATTGGTGACGGGACCACCGGAGTTGTTGGTACGTTAGTAGGTGCTGATCTGTGAATGTACCTCTGGATGCATTCTGCTGAAAGTATTGGAAACTAGTAGCTTTACACATAAAGACTTTAGGTATGGCTATTTTTTTACTTTTCTTTTTTTTTGGCAAGATAAAAAGTCGATTAAATTCTTATTGTGATAATATAGGAGCTCTTGTTAGTCAAATATGTGTGAACTGAAAAAGAAATTAAGAGGTAGTGACCTTAGTACAAATGGTGTGCATTACAACTGGGTAGGAAGATTCACCTGCCTCTAGTAAATCCTTCGTTTTATAATAGGAATAATAAGGTCTCTAATTTACTTAATGTACAGATTAAGACTTAGACAGATGTTACTTGTCATTTTGTTTTCCCAATTGTAAAACAGAAGGAAATTTCGTTTGGAACAGCTCTCTGGACAATTTCATCTTTTTAAAAGTGCAGCCTTGAAAAAATAGTAAAAAAATAGATATATATAATACAATACAATAGCCCATTTTACAAAACATTCAGCAGTCGGTAACTATTTAGCTCTTCAATGTTTTCTGTCCTGTAGTGCTGGTTGCCTTTATTTGTAACTCGATATGAAGAACAACAGAGAGAGAAGGGCGTGCAGAAAATAAGACCCTAAACAGGTTGTTTTGAAAACTGTAGCCACATTATGGCTTAGCCATTAAATGTGCCTAAATAAGAAGCAAAATCAATACAGTTTGCTGTCCCAACATCTGTACTATATCACTTGAAGTCAAATCTCATTGAGTGCAGCTTGGCGAGAATGTTCTGACTGCTCAGTTTGTCAGCTTACCTGCAAAAATGAAGACCCCTCTTGGCTCTCTGGAACTTTCCAAAGCTTATAGAATCCTTCATTGAAGCAGTGAACACAGAGCCTCTATAGATTGCATCCAAAGGGTTCTTCAGACAGATGGTTGTTTTTTTAAGGTTAAGAAATTTAAATAGCTATGTCCACACTTTAATGTTTGTAAACTATTGATACTGAAATGAACAGATCTTGATGACTAACCACAGCTGTTCTGTTATGTTCCATATAAACGCCTTACCATCTCTAAAACTTAACTCCTTGCTCAAATGCAGCTTTAGATTCTGACAATCTGCTCATTTTTATCTTTGCCTTCTTAGTGCTTGCTGGAGCACTGCTGGAGGAAGCAGAGCTGCTGCTGGACCGAGGAATCCACCCCATCAGGATTTCCGATGGCTATGACCAAGCCGCACGTATAGCCATAGAGACGCTGGACAAGATGGCTGAAAGTTTCCCCTGTGACCCCAACAACACTGAACCTCTCATCCAAACTGCCATGACAACGCTGGGATCAAAAGTGTAAGTCATTCGGTGCTTGGGTATTTCATTCAAATTTATGTTTTTTTTCTAAGCAGAATATTCTGTTTCATGAATCGATTGGTAGTTGAGAACATTATTTCCTTTGAACAAAGACTTTGAAATTGCCCATTAGCCACAGAGCTCAATGGTTATGCCTGCTTGGTTTTTAAATGTATGTTTTATTTCTAGAATTAACCGGTGCCACAGACAGATGGCAGAGATCGCAGTGAATGCCATCCTCACTGTGGCCGACATGGAGAGAAAGGATGTTGACTTTGAGCTCATCAAGGTGGAGGGGAAAGTAGGAGGAAAGCTGGAGGACACACAGCTCATCAAAGGGGTTGTAGTCGACAAGGAGTTCAGCCACCCTCAGATGCCCAAGGTATGAATGAGTACATAAGAAAGATCGTGGGAGAAGTGGGTCTTTCTAAATCTATTAAATATCTGCTTCTGATCCCTAATTTGGAAAGTGACAAATATTTTAAGTCATATAAGGAATAAATTAAACAGGATCAGGGACAAATAAATGTGCGTATTATATCTATGTTATAATGGGACTAATGACTCTACTTTATCTTTTATTCAGACTTTAAAGGATGCTAAAATTGCGATTCTAACCTGCCCATTTGAGCCCCCGAAGCCCAAGACCAAGCATAAGTTGGATGTCACCTCAGTTGAAGACTACAAAGCCCTTCAGAAATATGAGAAAGAGAAGTTTGAGGAGATGATCAAGCAGGTAGGTACCGAAAATGAATGCTGTTGCTGCAGGAGCTAATTATCTTGCTATTTTAAGAAACCTTTTTGTGTTTGATTTTAGGTGAAAAGCACCGGTGCTAACTTGGCCATCTGCCAGTGGGGCTTTGATGATGAGGCGAACCACCTTCTGCTGCAAAACGAGCTGCCTGCTGTGCGCTGGGTCGGGGGGCCAGAGATTGAAGTAAGAAATGGTTTAAATGTGCTAAAGTCATTAACGCTGAATTTTTCCTTAAACAATTTGATCAACCAGTAAATAATTAAGTGTATTGTTTTATATACTGTTCTGTTCCTGAGTGTTCTGGTATGTTTTCCCTGTAGTTGATAGCGATAGCCACTGGGGGGAGGATCGTGCCGAGGTTCTGTGAGCTGACACCGGAGAAACTCGGTGCCGCCGGCTTGGTTAAGGAGATCTCCTTCGGAACAACCAAGGACCATATGCTGGTGATCACAGAATGCAAAAACACCAGGGCCGTAACCATTTTCATCCGTGGTGGCAACAAAATGGTGAGCAGCTACGATTCCTCACAGTGTTAAATACGGACTTATTGGTGCGTGTGTATTTTATTAACTGATTCATAAATTGATTGTTCTTAGATCATCGAGGAGGCCAAGCGTGCCCTTCATGATGCTCTGTGTGTAATTCGCAATTTGGTCAGAGACAACCGTGTTGTGTATGGAGGCGGAGCATCAGAAATCGCATGTGCCCTCGCTGTGAACCAGGCTGCAGATAAGGTAGGACTTAGAGATGGATTCAGCACCATTTAAGGGCTTACACCTCTTGATCAATGTGTGTTTTTCCTGGGCAGTGTCCATCCTTGGAGCAATATGCCATGAGGTCGTTCGCTGATGCTCTAGAGGTCATTCCGATGGCACTGGCTGAAAACAGCGGACTGAGCCCCATTCAGACTATGGCTGAAGTCCGAGCCAGACAAGTCAAGGAAAACAACCCGTTCCTTGGCATCGACTGTTTACACAAAAACACCAACGGTAAGGAGACTTCTTTCTTTTACAAACAGAGCTGCATTTATTCAATGTTTAATTGGCTTTTTTCCTCCTGGACAGACATGAAGCAGCAACATGTGATTGAAACCTTGATTGGCAAGAAGCAGCAGATCCTTTTGGCTACGCAGGTGGTTAAAATGATCCTTAAGATAGACGACATCCGAAACCCGGGAGAGAGTGAAGACTGAAGTTAAGCAGATGTAGTTTGCTCTGCAGGAGGCGTTTCAGAGGTCTTAGGCACTTCCTCCAGCTCCATGTCCACATCATAGTTGGTATCGCTATTTATCGTTTGATACAAAATGTTCAAGCTTTATTCGTTACACAGGCACCAATAAAACGTTAATCTGCTGAAATGTGTGTTTCACTTTTATTTGTATTCATGTTTGTACATTTACATTTTCTGGTATAAAATGTTAGGATACATTTGTTCTGTTTAGAAGTGTTTCTCTATTTCATTCAGACAGACTTCATTACCCAGACATTAAGAAAATACAAAAGTAAAATCAACCCAGACACACAGCTACTGATGTGATTCCGATTATAGCTTTCAAGTAAAATATAGATTTTTCTTCGTTTACATGTTTTTCAGATGTACTTATTCAGCCAGTTGAGCATATCCTTCCTCGCCTCCTCGATCTGGGGCTTATCAGCAGGGTTGATGTCCTCTCTCTTGCGGTGGACAAAACCATGAGTCTGCCCAGGAAATATTTTCACCTGGTAGTCCACTGTGCATTTCTCCTTCAGTTTAGCTTCCAGGGAGCTCACCTGAAGGGTGAAATGTGTCACACTTGAACAATATAATGTATTTAAAGAGAAAGCAACACAAAGCAGTTCATTTATAAGTGCAAATATAAACAGCAGCCAACCAGCTTAAAGCTGGTTGTAAATCAATTGAAATTATGGAAATCCAAACAAATGACCTTTGTGGAAACCAGTTTAGTTTTTTTTTTTTTCTTTTTTATGATACTCCTTAAACCAGCGGTCCCCAACCTTTTTTGCACCACGGACCGCTTTATGTCAGACAATATTTAAACAGCAGCCAACCAGCTTAAAGCTGGTTGTAAATCAATTGAAATTATGGAAATCCAAACAAATGACCTTTGTGGAAACCAGTTTAGTTTTTTTTTTTTTCTTTTTTATGATACTCCTTAAACCAGCGGTCCCCAACCTTTTTTGCACCACGGACCGCTTTATGTCAGACAATATTTTCACGGACCGGTTGGGGGGGGAGAATACGATCAAGTAAAATGATACGACTGGCATAAAATCAAATACAAACAGCATAAAAATAAAACAACAAGCCGGTCCCATCTAGGCGTAATCGGAGAGAATGACAGACGAAGTGTGCTCCTGATGTCCAGTCTGCTCTGAAGCTTTGTTTTGGTCACTGTAACCACAGAAAATCCTGCTTCACAAAGATAGGATGTTATAGATAGGATGCGTCTTGACCTGAATGAACCTGTGCCAAGAAGCACAGATGCACCGATTGATGTAATTGGGAGAGAATACCGCAATTTTTTTATATTTTTCAAAATAAATCACTCATACTCTGATCGTCGATAAATTATATATATAAATTTATATACACTTTTCTGTGCGGCCCGGTACCGGTCCGTGGCCCGGTGGTTGGGGACCGCTGCCTTAAACCATTGATTCATGACCATAATGCATACAGACTAATATGTAGGGATAAAGGGAGTATACTTAGAAGCGCTTAATAAAAACATGTCAAAGCTGTTGTCTCTGGTTGGTTTCAAGATGTTGAGCAAACGGTCAAAAATCCAATTCTCTTCATCTGTCGGGATCACGGTGGGGCTGGTGCTCATCTAAGGCATTTAATCTATAAACAAAACCAGGGTACACCCTGGACAGGTTGCCAGTCCATCACAAAGATATACTACCATGCATACCCTCACCTCTGTGGACAACTTAGTCGCAAATTAACCTAACAGTTATGTTTGTGACTGGGAGAAAGCCCACGCATGCACGGAGAGAACATGCAATCTCCATGCAGAAAGACCCTAAACTGGGAATCAAACCCAAGACCTTGCTGCAAGAGAGAGCCACAAACTTCCACCGTGTAGCCTGCAGTGAAGAGTTCGTTAGATGAATTGTACAAAATATGCTGAATTAATGACCCTTAAATCTAGGGCTGGGTAAAAAGTTTGATTTAATCAATTTTGAATCGATTCCTTTACATTTTTGCAAAATCGATGTCTAGGGAATGTGATCGATTAGTTTTATAGTGACGCTCGTGATGTTCACATTCAAATGAGCAGGAAAGATGCACTTATAAGATTACCTCAAGCCAGACAGCTGCAAATATAGCCAATAGGTTGACTGAAGACATTAACAAATGGGGGCTGACCAGAAAACACCCTGTAGTTGTTACAGACAACGCTGCAAATATGGTTTGTGCAATGAAAATAATGCAGCTCATGCATATCTGCTGTGTGACGTCTGCTTGCTCGAGTGAGGCTTCACTTTTTACATTTTTCACAAACAAGTTTGCACTTTTGAGGCAGTTCTGTTCACATCTCATGTTTAAACTGTCTGATTTACAAGTTTGCACTTTGTGTTGAATGTGACAGGACAAAAAAACAAAATACATGAGTATTTTGAAACACAGTTGAACCACTTTCATTATTGTAAAAACAGATCGAATCGAAATGAATCGATTTAGAACTGAATAAATCAAAATCAAATCGATTCAGGACTTTGGTGAAAATACCCAGCCCTATTTAAATCCTTTTAGGGGTCATTAAACCTTTTAGGGGTGCAGGGCTAGGTTAATTGTTTTTGATACTGTGATCTTTTTCCAATATAGAAGTGGTATCGATTCAGAGGATGCGGTTGTTTCAAGTACGAGTGTTATACACTGCAGTCGAACCCGCCATTATCTGTGCATAAACTGATTCAAAAAAGCAATATTTTTTAACTGTGTATTCATGGTTATAAAAATGGAAGTGGGGTGAGCAAAGACGCCTTTTTCACTCAGCTTAAAAACATGTATGAAAATAGCTTGCTTTTTCACTCTATTCTAGTTATATTTACTGAATTTTACATTTTAAGCGTTTTTAACATTTTTGCAAGTTATTGTATAAACAATAACTTTTAGGATAAACTGTAGTTTAAAGGTTTTCGGTGGTACTTACTTGGTCTAGAGGGATGACATTATCGCTTTCTGCAAAGATGAAGAGAGTCGGGCTCTTCAGCGCATACCTGTCGTCCCTTTCACGAACTATTCCTGCAAAACAACACAAAAATCATCTAAATCCAACTAAATAAAAGCAACAGTACATATTCTGCTGAAAAAAAGAGAATACCATAGACGGACACTCCGGCTTTGATTTCTGGATATTGCAAGGCCACATAATGTGTTGCAACTCCTCCCCAGCAAAAACCCACAGTTCCGATGCGTTTGGCTCCACACTGCTCCTTCAGGTACTTCAGCACAGCATCAACCTCTCTGAGACAGAAATCATTGTCAGATTCTGTGCATTTTGTTAAAAGAATAAATAATTTAAGTTTTCTTACTTGTTAATTTCTGTTGGCTTTTTATCTTTAAGCCAGTCCTGAAAAGTGGACCAGTCTTTGGTTGGACTCCAAGCTTCCTTCCCGACAAAGAAATCTGGACAAACGGCGCTGCATAGGACAAACCATGAAATAAACATCACAGCGAATGATTGTAACAATCCTAAAGCATTTATTGGTTAATATACATAAAATAATTTCACACACATATATCCATTGGCAGCCAGCATGTCAGCCATGTATCTGGTGTTGGGGAGCTCCCATCCGAAAATATCCTGGAAGACAATCACAGCCTTGTCCGATGCAGCGGAGGGTTTAACTATATATGCTTTCACATGCTCGATCTGGACCTCCTGGCCCAGCCCTCCGTAATCAGACCGATCACCAATATCACAGGGGCACGGCTTGGCCTCATTCGCCATCTAGAAACACGCACAGATACGGTCAGATCATGAGGCCTGTCCATTTTGTCAGGCCAAATATATTTGTAGGGAAAGGGGAGACATTATAGAGTCATTTTAAATAGATTTCCCCCCAAAGAGTTGTTTAAAAGGAGATGAAGGTAGAAGGAATGGGCCTAGAGTCCAAAATGTCCATTTTTAAATTTTTTAATTGAATTCTAATGCAATAATTGACATTTTAAAAAATACTTTATTGAACATGTAACTGAGATTCTAATTGATAAATACATTTTAAATGTATTTTAAAACCACGTATAATTCTTTCACTAGCTTTTTATTCCAGTTTTCCAGCACATCATGAACTTTTTATCTAATAGCCTTATCATCTGTGAGCAGGAACTAGTGCTATGAACCATTAGCCAGACTTTAGTATGTATATTGGGAGCTGCAGCACTTTAAGATAAGTGATAGACTCTTAATTCTAACCAATATGACTAAACCCTGACCCTTCATATCTGACTTACATATATCTTTCATTTTAAAATATCTTATTGTAACTTTTTGTGTATAAAATAAAGTGTTGGCATTAATGAACAATAATAGATTAAGAAGGTATTTATTTCGAGTCACTGTTGGAGTTTTCGTACCATACCTCTAATTTCCTTAAGAACAGGAAATGTAATTATAAAGACCAGGAAAAAAAAAAAAATATATATATATATATATATATATATATATATATATATACATGTCTTTTTTTCCAGTTAATTCTATCTTCCTGACCTCTGTGCTCGTTAACTAACCTTGTTTGTTTAACTTATCTTCTATAACGTGATGAAGTCTGTCAACACACCTTTCATCAATCAACATAAACAGACATATTGGGTGTGCTCTGATGACTACAGGACATCTTTTGCAGAAAGAGTTGGTGCTATTAAGGTGAAAAGTTAATGTCCTGTGCAACAGATATCAAATGTTTGATTAAATAGCTCTAACCTTTCTGTGATCCGTCTTATTTTTTTTAATGCTTTAGCGAAGAGGGGCCCATTGTTTTTACAATTTTGCAAGTTGATCCACATAAGCTGGACTTGACAGCAGAATAATAAAGAAAGGAAGTGGAAGAGGAAAATAATGGAACAGGAAAGTTCCCATTGCAAAAAATAAATGACAGTCGATCATGTTTTGTAGAGACATGTTTATGAAAATGCTGTGGGGATAAAAAAAAAAAAATAACTTTCAAAGTTTGAACCTAATCAGTCAGTACCAGTTTCAACATCATGGTCAAATGGGTAAGAGACGCATCTCATCACGCTGCAGCACAGAGCGCCACAGGAAGTCATTCCTGACGTTGGCCATCAAACTGTATAATTCAACTCTCTGACAGTCATTTGATTTCATTCATTAATATTTATTTATTTCATTATTTCACTTTGCGCAATAACACGGCCATGTGCAATAATTGTAATCTGGTACTAAGCAGCATTGTAAATTCTAAATACTGTCGATTCTATATAATGTGATCCTTATTTTATTCTTTTATCTTATTTTACACTGTTTATATGGGAAGGATGTAATTTTACTAATTTTACTTGTTTTATTCTCTCTTATTATACTGTATTTAATTTGTGCTCTATTGTACTTACAATTTTATTTTTCTCTCTTCTGTATATGGTTGCAATGAAAGAAAAGAATAACCCACAAGGGATTAATAAAGTAATTCTGATTCTAAAATGCAGCAGCAGACAAAAAAAAAGAAAAATCATTGCATACTTTGTTCAGATTTAGTTTTTACAAAAAAAAAAAAAAAAAAAAAAAAGAATATTTGAGTACTTTACTGTTAAGACCTTTGAGGACTGTCTGGCAGTGACCTATAGGTTAATATAAAGAGGCAGTCATTTGTTTGATCCTGCAAAACGCAAGATTGGATTGGTGATTTAATAAATTAACCTGTGTTTTATAATAAATGACACAATGGAAGCACAAGATAAGTTCATATATTGTAGTTATGTTTTGTAATAATTATAGTAACAAGTTAATTTGTTACGCAACACAATGACGAAGCATTTTTCCAGACAATTTCTTACGTTTTTCTTGCCATCAATAGCCAACATAGGCCTACTTGTGTTTAAAAATTACAAACAGGATTTTTAAAACATCACTTTAGCTTTCTAAAACCAGGTTGACCTCTGTGCTTGTTAACTAACCTTGTTTCTTTAACTTATCTTCTATAACGTGATGAAGCCTGTCACCACACCTTACATCAATCAACATAAACAGACATATAGGGTGTCCTCCGATGACTACAGGACATCTTTTGTCTGAGCACAAAAGGGCATTTATTTACATTTCACACATGAAATAAACCATAAAACCATATGGATTGGTTGGTAATTGTTCTCTTTATAATGGCTGACTGAATCTCTAACAGCCAGTGGAAAGAGGTGGTGCTATTAAGGTGAAAAGTTATTGCCCTGTCCAACAGATATCAAATGTTTGATGAAATAGCACTAACCTTTCTGTGATCCGTCTTATTTTCTTAATGCTTTAGAGAAGAAGGGGGCCTATAGTTTTTGCATTTTTGTAAGTTGCTCCACATAAACTGGAATTGACAGCAGAATAATAAAGAATAGAAGTAGAAAAGGAAATTAATGGAACATGAGAGAGAAAGAAACTTATAAAGCAGTTCCCATGGCAACAAATAAATGACAACTCATCATGTTCTGTAGAGACATGTTTATCAAACTGCTGTGGGGATTAAACAACAAGAACTTTCAAAGTTTGAACCGAATCGGTCAGTAGCTGTTTCAACATCATGGTCAAATGGAGCAGCAGAAAAAAAATCATTGCGCACTTTGTTGAGATTTAGTTTTTACGGTAAACAAAGAAGAACAAAGTTTTGAGAAGTTTGCTGTTAAGATCTTTGAGGACTGTCCTGCCGCGACCATTAGGTTCATATAAAGAGGAAATCATTAATACGAGCCTGCAAAACACAAAATTGGAGACTTTTAACAAATCTCCCTGTGTTTTATAGCAAATGCATCAACGGAAGCGCAAGAGAAGTTCAAATCTTGTTCCAACATGGGAGTAAAAAGTTACTTTGTTACGCAACACAATGACGCAGCAGTTTGCTAGAATATTTCTTATGTTTTCCTTGCCATCAATAGCCAACATGGACCTACTAATATTTGAGAACTACAAAAAGGATTTTTAAAACATCGCGTTAGCTTTCTAAAACCAGGTTGCACTAATACATAAAAACATACCTTATTTTTCCTGGAAGTTTCCAAAAATCACTGAAACTTTTAGTTTGAGAGTGAGGAGAAGCGTGCAGGCTGATTGGGCTGATCACAGGGGCTGATAGAATAAATAGGCTAATGGGTCACGTGATAAACGTCAAGCAGCCAAGGAGTTCCAGAGACCACCTTCAAAATAAAAACTTTTCACATTAATGAGAAATCAGGGACCACCTTCAAAATAAGAGCCTTTCACACTACTGCGAAATCAGGGACCAACTTCAAAATAAGAGCCCTTCACACTACTGCAATATCAGGGATCAGTTTCAAAATAAGATCCCTTCACACTACTGTGAAATAAGCTCAAAGTGGTAATGTGGTAATAATGTTTTATTGTAGGGTTGAAACAATTAATTAGATTAATTGTGATTAGTTGATTTTTAAAATACTCCTGAACTACTTGGTAATCGGTTAATTGTCAACTGGAGAATAGAGACTTAAACATTTAGCTGACAGAGCGACCCACTTAGAGCAGTAATTATACTAAAAGCATAAAATAATATGTAAACATTTTGCATTTAAGATTAAAAAAAAATGTTTTCATCTGTCAATATGTTCTATCAAGATCTCCTCGATTGGAAAAGTTACAGTTTCACCTGGTTTAATTTAGTAAAAAATCTTCTATAAGGAAACTTTTGCAATTGTTATTTGGCAAGTTATTTGAAAAGGAAAAAAGCCCTATTTTAGTATTTTATTGTTTTTATTTAATTTGGGAGCTTTTTTTATTTTCCAATATTTAATTTTGGGGAAAAAATTTAAGTTTAAAAAACCTGAAAGATAAATTCTATACTGATTCATTCATTTCATTTTTTATTTATTTTATTTATTTGAATTAGGACAATGCATATTCATCAACATGTCAGTATAAAGCATCAATGTAAATATACCAGAATTAGCACAACAGCTAATTTGCATCCGCTGTCCTAAGGCAGGTAAAAACAGTGAACATTAAACAAGATGCTACAGGAGAGAACAGAGCGGACACAAACAGATAAGATGCCAATAACATAAAATCACAATAAAATTAGGTTAACAATAAAATGAGGTTAAAAGACCCATGGAAACAGATCAATTTACCTGTGAACACATGTCTGGTTAGTTTTCAACCAATGTTTCAAAAAGTATGTAGGTTACACAGCCCCTAACATGAGCTGGCAGTGTGTTCCATAACTGTGCTCCTCTGATGGATGCAACCATTTGGCCAAATTTGGTCCTACGCCGCTGAACGTTACAATCTCCTCTGGTTAAAGATCTAGTGTTTATTCTAGTAATGTTTTTTTTGCTTATAAAATCTGTTAGAGGAGGAGGAGCAAGTCCATTTAAAACTTTAAAAACAAGGCATGCATCCAGAAACATCTGATGACGTTCAAAGTCTAAAATGTTGTACTTACTTAAAATGTTACAATAATGATAATGTACAGGTTTTTTATCAAGAACTTTCAGAGTTGCCTTGAAGAGAGACTGTAGGGGTTTTGGAATGGCCTTTGAAGTGTGAGACCATGTGGTATGGCAGTAGTTTATATGGCTAAGTATCATGGCATGCATATAGGTTTATGCTGATTCAGAAGTCAGAGAGGGTCTTATATGTTTAAAGTACTCTAGCTTTAGAATGTTAATGTTGAGGTTTCAGCATAAAATGATAAAACTGAGAATGACATGCAGCGGATTTTGTATAAATTGGCATAGATAAATCACAGACTTATGGACTAGTTATTTAAAAGAAAAGTATTCTTTAAGATAAATATGAGAATATTTCTGAGTAAAAAAAGCAGTCTGCACAAAGGTGATTAAACTTGAAAAATTAATATTGGGGCCTGACTTCAGGTATGTTGATACAGGAGCATTGTTTTTCAGTTATGCAGAAAAAACTGTCATAAGCACATATACAGAAGAAGTTGAGGACCAAATTAACATTAAACCATGCTGAGAAGTTAATGTTTTTAGAAGGGGTTAAAATAGCAATGACACTAATCTAGGTGAAAAATTCTAGAGTAAAGGTGCAAAAGCTAAACATAAAAAAAGCAAGGGAAGCATATACTGATATCCATCCATATTGTATTCTCTTAATTTCTCGGGTTTATGTTGAATCTGGTATCCATCCATATTTTCTTCTCTTAATTCTTCAGGTTTAATATGAATTCTATCTCTAAAAAAAATACTCACCTAAAAAGTGAAAAGACATAATTTATCCTAATATGATTCTTTTATTGTTTGGACTGTTAAAGTAAGCTCAATCAAAATAATGCAAAGTGACAACTTGTGAGGAATTGACCAAAAGGCCTCATGACTGCAGAGCAACAGTGCAACAGATAAGCAGTCTTTGAAAGATGACAGTGTCAGTCAGAAATGTTGCATTTCTGACTGTTCTTAGGAACATGATGTGGGGAAAAAAAGATTAATCTAACTTAAAGTCATGTAAAGTACGATTCTTATAGAAATTCTTGATCAGATTAAAAAGTACTGGGATGGGAAAAGCCAGATCCCTACAGTCCACGTCACATTCATCCCAGGTTGTAAAGGGTCCCAAAATAAACAGATAAAAAAAAAAATGCTGCATAATCCCACCCCATTTAATTCGAATGTTCATTAGACATTTGAATGTCTTTAGGTTTTCACTTAAGAATATGTCTTTGAGAATAATTTTTAAGCTACTGATGCCCAACAGTGCTTTTGTTAATGTGAAAATCTAACCCCTTTTTTCCTTTGTATGCCTGTTTCTTCAGAGGCAAAAGATAGCAGCTGTCATCCGTTTGCATCAAGTTTTTTTTTTTTTAAATACCCTGCCTTCAGTTTTCATCTTTTGCGTCGTGTGGAACAGTGGACCAGCTTTATACCCCCTGCAGGGAACTCGACAGTTCGACAGAGAGAGTTTGCCCGATCAATTTACATGTTCTAGGAGTACGGATTGGGGGGCCCTTTACTAGGGGCCATCCAGTCTCTGTACAGTCAGAGCAGAATTTTGGTCCATATTGCTAACCTAAAGTGGGACCTGTTCGCAGTGCATGTTGGACTCCAACTAGGCTCTGCTCTGTACCCTGTTCCTCACCTTTATGGACAGGATTTCTCTGCACAGCCAAGGTCCAGAGGGGATCTGGCTTGGGACCAGTTCATTTTGTTATTGCAGATGAAGTGGTTCTGCTGGCTCTCTCCTGCCAACCTATAAAATGCACTGCTGACTGCAAACCTCAAAGCAAGAGGTAGGTTTCTTGACCCCAAAAAGGTGGCATGTCCCTTTAAGTTGGACTAGAGTCCCTGCCTCAAGTGGAGGAGTTCAAGTATCCTTGGGTTGGTTTCATGAGGGAGGGGCGAATGGAGCGGGAGATCGATTGATGGGTCGGTGTAGCTGCTGCTGTAATGCCATTGCTGCACCAGTCTTTTTTGGTGGAGAGAAAGCTGAGCGATAAGAGGCGACGCTCTCAATGTACTCAACGGTCTACGTTTCTACTCTCACTGATGGTCATAAAATCAGGATCATAACCAAAAGAACAAAATCTTGAATACAAGCAGCTGAAATAAGCTTTCCCTACAGGGTGTCTGAGCACTCCCTTAGAGAAAGAGTGAGGAGCTTTGTCATCCAGGAGTGGCTCGGTGTGGAGTCGCTGCTCCACCACATGGAAAGCATTTCAGGGGGATGAGTTAGATCATTTCTGCATGCCCCCTGGACACCTCCCTCGGAAGGTATTACAGGCACGTCCCATTGGAGAGTCTCTCGGCTGTCCTGGGAGTGCCTCGGTCTTCCCCCAGCAGAGCTGGAGGAGATGTCTGTGGAGGGGTAAATCTGGGAGTCTCTGCTGAGACTGCTGTCCCTGCGTTCCAGTCATAAATGAAGCAGAAGATGATGAATACGAGTATCCTGCTTTCATTAAATAATTTTTTAAATCCTCCCTAGTCATGAGAATGTGACACCATGGTTTGTTTGGTTAAACTGTCTGCTTAATAAACAGGAGATCCTTGGTTCAAATCCCTGTGGTGCCTTCTCATTAATAATAATAATTAATGATTCAATAGTCGATTTAAATACAATCATATCAATTATCCATACCGGTAAATGGCTGCTTTCACTCTGTAATAGAAGTAGGATGTTTATATCTTTTCCCTATAAAAAGAATGCATAAACAAGGGACACTACTTGATATCACGCAAGAAGTGGGGAAACATATGAACACATAATATATATGTAACTTGATATGTATCCTATCTCAGTTAACTAAACCAAGGACACGTCCAATGAATATAGACGTTTGTGAATAAATCAAATTGACTACACAGGTCGGCTGGAATGTTTATTTGTAATCAGTTTATTACAGAATTCACGCAAACTTTTAGCAGCACAGTACTTGTACCTCCAGTACCCTGCACTGCCAGTAGATGGGGGTGTTACCCGAATTGGACACCTTTCCAGGAAAATCATCTAAATTAAAAAAACGTCCGAATGGCATCTGAAGTTTAACAACTGGTTATCCGATATTGACAGTAAATCATCAACCTAGCTGTCATGTATATCGTTACTGTGTAAACGTTTATGCCGTAAAACTATCTCCGCTGTAGTAAACTAAAAATGGCCAATGTTGACGGCCACAGGGATGAGCCTCCTCGACCTTGTCCTGTATCCTAATCATTCGGCTCAGCTCGCCAGCATACGTTGTTACATTAAGCTCCTCTTTTCATATACTATACTATTCTGCCCTTTTTATTGCTTTTGATACACATGGATGGACACATTTAAAAGTCTGTATATTTGTTTTAAAATTCAGATCGTTTAATCATCAACAACAGACATATCAAGTAGTTCATTTAGAAGAACTGGCACTCAGCACCGACTCGGTCATGGGCAGTGTCTGTAGTTTGCGCATGCGCCATTCTCCTTAGCATTAGCCGTTTGTCGTCAAAGTCCTAGCTGTCGCTTTTAGCATCACAATTTTTAATGTTCCGGTCTATCTTCAAAGTCTATCGTTAAATAGAAACACGCTGTACAAACGAATACCGGAGACCGAGTTGGAAGGATAAACCGAAACAAACACCTCGGTGTTTTTTGCGTTGAAAACATTTTTATGACTGCCAATGCATCCGACCCTCAGGTTACTGTCGTGTCGCTAGCTTAAAACAGCTAGCTAGGCGATATTGCCTGTGTCGTTAATGGGTTCACGGTACGAGACTTTCCTAATAGAGAAAGTGACCGGTGTTTAATCAGCAACATGGATACTGCCGAAGAGGGTAAGTCTCTTGCTTCTTTGACATTGGTGGTTAACTACAGTCGGCTTCGGAAATTCAAGTCTTAGATGCAAGTCTGCTACTCCAGAGCGGCTCAGCTAATAGCAGCTGATTGGCAACGTCTGTCAGTTAAATGTTAAGGATAATAATGAATGCTCTGACCTCTTATCAAGTTTAACTTTTATACAATAACCCCCATCATTGCGTTAGACCCTGTCAAAATGTAAATGCAATTCAGGGCGTAGAAATGACTAGAAACTACTGATGATGTCATCACAGGACTGTTATTTGTCCTTTAGCTCGGTGTTGTGCAGTCAGTTTGACTTCGCTTAGATCTGCATTGCTGTCATCTTTCTGGATGATGATTATAATATGATTAATTTAGTTTTTACTGCGAAGTTGCATTTACTATTACACGGTGTTTTTTTTATTTTTATTTACTTTAAATATAGCATGGTCCGGTATGAGATTATTAAAGCAAAACGTTTTCATTAAAATGTGAATGATAATGTTTCCTTATTGCTTTTTGGTTACATTTGTAAAAAAATAAATGAGATCAGAAAATGTTACAGGCATTTATTAGAGAAGGTAGCAATCAGAAAAGTGTTAAAAAAAATAATAATAAAGTAATTAAATAGAAACAATAATGAGTAATATTTGGAACAAACAAGACAGAAGTTACCAGTTAACTAAATAAAATGGGAAAATGTAATGGTAAATGTATTATGTTTTGATGCATGAGTATTTACAATAAAAAATAATTTACCAGCATTATCTTTATGCTTATGCAATTACATCCATCCATCCATCAATCTTCTAACACGCTTAGTCCCAAGTGGACAGGTCGCCAGTCCATCGCAGGGCAACACAGAGACAAACAACCAGTCACACACACGCTCACACCTAAGGGGACTTCAGAGAAGCCAGTTAACCTAACAGTCATGTTTTTGGACTGTGGGAGGAAGCCGAAGTACCCGGAGAGAACCCACGCATGCAGAAAGATCCTGGACCGGGAATTGAACCCAGAACCAGCAAGGCAGCAGTGCTATCCAATGCGTCACCGAGCAGCCCCAGATTATGCTATTTCCCCACTGATTTTTGGAAAATTTGTTTGCACGATTTAGTAATTTTTCCCCTACATTTTCCCCTTTATTTAGCTGTTTTAACTCTATTAACGTGTATATGTAGCAAGTAGTTTTTTGTTGTTGTTTTTGTTTTTAATCATTACTTAGCTTATTAGAGTAACAAAGGTGTAGCACTTGATATGAGCTGGTTCCCTTGCAGACTAAGCTATGTGCAAACCCCAGTTGGGTGCATAACAGACATGTTTCTATTAGCTCCCCAACTGTCAAAACTAAAAATATATATTTTGATATATGTGATCCACGTTTCTTCTCTAGTTTACTAAGGATTTCCATTTTCTTTTTGGAAAGATTACTGTAGGAACAGTATGACCAGAAACTTTGATCATTTTGAGCCTTTAATGTTTTAAAATCTTGGTATATTTTAATACAAAGGTTTCAGCCCATGCCTCGTTAAAAGTAAAAATAAATATTACATTTTAAAAGTAAAAAATGTATAATATAGGAATCTTGTATCTTGTAATGTACAGTATGTCGCTTTTTTTATAGTAATTATAATTGCACAGATGACCTGTCCTTCATTTCTTCTCTATTCGGTTAAAAAAATGATACCTTTATAGATGTCTCAAATTCATAAGGAAACTCAAACTATTTTTATTTTAAAGCTAATTTTTAGTTGCATTTTACAGTGAGTTATCAATTTTTATAATTGATTAAAAAATATTGTTTGTCAACTCATTGCTTCTCTCTCTTTTGGCGTTTATGAAGTATAGTTGGTTTCATGTGATCTGTTTGTTTTCAGCGGATATTTGCCGTGTGTGTCGCTCCGAGGGGACCCCAGACAAACCCCTGTACCATCCATGTGTTTGCACCGGCAGCATCAAATTTATCCACCAGGAATGGTATGAACATTTAACTTTAATCGTGGGTTTTAAAACGTATTATTTTTGAACATTTCTTCCAGTCCAAGAAAATTTTAAAAACACTTGCGACTCTTCCAGATAGCTTTTTGGATTGTTTATATTTGTAATGTAATGATGCCTCTGATAGCTGCTGCACAGAATTAAATTGTTTTAACTTCAGGCTTAACTATGCACATTGACTATTGATTCAGAGCAATTCTCCCAGCTTTTCTTTATTTTTGGTTTTTCGCTTGGATAATTTTTATAGCAAAGCAGCTATCTTTCATGAATTAGTACTTGGAATAGTTGTAAAATCGGTGCGATCAATATAAATAGGAAACTTGTACTAGAAGGTAATAGAGACTGTGGTTTGCTTACACTTGTTGCGTTAGTATCGGGTGAATGAAAATCCCTCTGGGAGAATAGCTGGGCAGTCCAGGATTGTTTTGGTCTCTATACACCTTCAGAAATCTTTGTTTGGTGTGTATTTGTATTTCTGTTCTTTTGCAGCTGACTTTGGATTCAAAGGGACTTTAAACCTGAGCTGAACCACTTTTTGAAAGAGAATTATGTCAAATTAAATCAGAAATTCCTAAACTAATCAAGTTGAGTGTTATGTTTAAATGGTCTGACACACTTAAGCTAGCTTGCAGTGAAAACAGGTTTGTGTCCGATGCCCTCATGTTTTGTTGGTGGGAGATATCTGTTGGTAGCTGCATGTAGATCTGAGTACTGCCCGTCAAACCACAGGTATATGGTATTTTTTATGTTTTTTTTTTTCTCCCAACGCCTACAGTTTGGTCCAATGGCTGAAACACAGCAGGAAGGAGTATTGTGAATTATGCAAACACAGATTTGCTTTCACACCAAGTAAGTCCATCCATTAAAATGTTAACTCTCCTCATGTTTACCATTTTGAAACTGAGGATAGAGTCGACCGTAGATAGTAAACTATTTTCTTATTTCCACCTCAGTTTACTCTCCAGATATGCCGTCACGTCTGCCCATTCAGGACATCTGTGCTGGCCTGCTGACTAGTGTGGGTACAGCAATCCGCTACTGGTTCCATTATACGCTGGTTGCCTTCGCATGGCTCGGGGTGGTTCCTCTTACTGCATGTAAGTTTTATTCTGTCACAACCTATCTTATCCAAATTTCTTTCAGGAACTTTAGTAGCAAATTATAGAATTTTTCTTAAAGTATTTTTTGCTACCCAGAATTAATGAGCAACTTCATTGGAATGTAGAGTGTGAGCATTAGTGAATTGGTTGTGTGAGGCAGGCATTTTTTCCGAGAGCTTTGGATTTCTGTGAAATATAATTCTTTAATTACCAAAACCAGGCTGAGCTAAATTTGACCCAACAGAATTTCCCAGGGCTGCTATGGTTAAATGTGCCAAAAGCAGTTTGTTTTTTTGTTTTTTAGTGAGGCAGAAGTATTGTGTCAAGGTGTTTTAGACTACTCCCCCTCTACCTGGAACACAAACAATCAGCAGTGTCCTGCGTTATGTCCTACAAAGGACAACACAATTCAGAACAGGGTTTAGCTCACAGCTAACAGCCAAAGCACTGGTTGTGACATAAAATCAGCGCAAGACTGCAACTTAAAAAAAATATCGTGGTAACCATTCAGTTTCTGGTTATAAGTAAAGTAAACTTAAACTGATGAAGCCTTTAGCTTCTGACACCTTAGATAATCATGTCAGAAGACGTTTAACATTTTGCATCGCTACAAGCATCCCATTCATTTATGGTTTGGTCCTCCCCCCTCTTATTCTCTGATTAACTTTAGTGCATGAAGACCGGATTGGGAACAGCATGGGAGTTGACGTTTCTGGATTCAGTTGCTGTCCAAATAAAAGCCATAGACTGTCTGGGGAAGGTCCTCATTGTTTGTTTGTGTTCGTGTCACATATGAATGATGGGGCCCCCTTACTATAACAACTGAACCCTTACTGCTGTGGATCTAAATGACAAACCATTCATACATAGAGTTGGAAAGAGTTGGAACAACAGTTTAGTTTTTGAGCACCGTAATTAAAAACATAACTTTATCTTAAAGGAGTTTATAACAAAGTTTTTAATTTTCAATAGCAGTACTTTTCTTTCTGGATGAGCAGCAATTTGGAACTGAGATGGCTCCATTTTCTTCTTTTTTTTTCTTTTTTTTTTTTTTTTACAGTTTGTCTCTTGTTTTAGCACCAGTAAAGCATTGGAACTAGCTTTGCTCTGCGAGGGACAAGCTAGTTCTCAGCTAGTTCTCAGTTTGTCCTGCATAGCTTACTGATTCTTAACTAGAGAGGTACAGATTTTGGAAGCTAATTAACGCCTCTATCTCAGTAATAGGCTAACGAATAGGCTGCCCTGTATTTTTAGCTGAAATGTGGTCACTCCTAAATTAACTTAAAATCCTGAAACCTGCCGACGGAATATGTTCGCTTTTATTACTGGTATCCTGGTGCCTGCAGCTAAAATTATTTAGATGAAAAACACCTGCCAGCAGCCGCGGTGAACGAAAGGATTTCTCCTGTCGGCGCACCGCTGGTATGTGGGGGTCTGAGCGCCTCCGACAGAAATAGATAATCTGGATGAACTGACTGCAATTATTAAGTTTTCAGGTGGCCTTTCTCACTTAAAAACATATTAAAACTACTTTATTCCAACTGATCACAGCAAATATAGCTGCAAGATTTAGATTATTTAGATGAAAAAACACCTGCCAGCCACCGCGCTGAAGAGGAGGAGACGCGCCCACAGGCTGCTGTTGAATTAAGTTTTCAGGTAGAAAAATAGAGCGGAAGCAAACCTGAGTATGATTGTGCTTTATTCATGTATTTATTACAAAGTATTAATCAAACCCATCAAAGTCATCATCCTCTGTTATCCTCAGCATTCCTCTGAATAAAACAGCTGCGCTAAATCAGACATGCCAGTTTCCCCTTCTTCGCTGTCAGAGTCATTTTCCGTGCAGCGCAGCTCCTCAGAAATAATGCCGGCTTTTGCGAAAGCTTGAACAACAGAGCCAGCAGACACAGTCCATCTACAATCCATCCGCAAACGGTGGCGTAACTTGCACGGCGCTGCCTTCCACTTATCGTGAAACTGTGGTCTCAGTCTGTCATCCATCGCTCCCACGCCGCTCGCAGCCTTACTGTGAACGGCCGCTCCACACCGATGTCGAGCGGTTGAAGTTCCTTTGTCAGACCCCCCGGGATAACGGCGAGCACAGCGTTCATTTGATTCATCTTTTTTTCACATCGGCTGTGAGATGGGCACGCAGCGATGGTGATGCGTGGAAAAAAGCACCTGGTCTCCTCACATACACCTGCCTTTCATCATCTCCTCATTCATCCAGCCTTTTTCATTTGCGTTAATATCATATGTCATCAGAGCGCTGTCTGTCTCGCTGTCAGCTCCCAGATCAGCTTCTCTGATTGGTTGATGCGGTGCGTCCAGCAGCAAAACTTCAATTTTTCCATCTGAGCAGCAGCAGCGCGTTGGCGGTGCGTCAGATGCTTAAACGCTCCCGACGTGCTGCACCAAAACGCGCTGCAGGACCTTTTGCTGCACCTATATGCGCGTCAACCATTGACTTTGCATGTAAACTCGCTGCTTCTGCTGCACCTGCTGGGTCCGGTTCACACCGATGTCGAGCGGTTGATCAGCGAGCACAGCGTTAATTTGTTTCCCCATGTTTTTCACATCAGCTGTGAGATGGGCACGCATGGAGTTACATATTAACAGCGATGGTGAGGGGTGGAAAAAAAACACCTGGTCTCCTTACATTCAGCCACTCTTTCATCATCTCCTCAATGAGGTGGTCTCAAAAGTCGCAGTTACAACACACATAGGGCGCACCGCACCATAGGGCGCACCGCACATTTTGAGGGAAAAAAAAGACGTTTAAGTGCGCCTTATAGTCGTGAAAATACGGTACCTCAGTTGAATAATAATAATGATAATAGACATACTGGCCCTATTTATTTCCCCCTTCTTTTTCTAGCAAAATTCAGATCGGAGAAGGCGATGGTCTATTAGGAAAGATTAGAATGTAGTAGTTGGTTTATATAATGTAAATGGTCTCATTTGATAGTTTTAAGACTGTTTAGTATAAATGTTGTCATACGTTTTAGAAGTCTTGCTTAATATTCTGGTGTCTTTCTACAGGTCGTATCTACAAGTGTCTTTTTACAGGCTCTGTGAGCTCTCTTTTGACACTGCCATTGGACATGCTCTCTACGTAAGCAACACCAACTTTCCCTTTAGTTGTTTTGTCATTGGAGCTTGAATTTTATTAACCTTCTAACTGTTCAGCTGCTGTTTGTTTGTTTAACATTTTCCTGTTGTGTTCATGCAGAGACAACCTCCTTGCGGACTGTCTGCAGGGCTGTTTTGTTGTCACCTGCACTCTTTGTGCCTTCATCAGTCTGGTGTGGCTTAGAGAGCAGATTGTTCACGGTGGCGCCCCCCAGTGGTTGGAGCAGAACCAGCCACCACCACCTAACCTTGCTGGACAAGCCAATGAGGTACACAGTTTGATTATCCTTTTTACAAAATTCAAATATGAGTTAACCACTGTCGCCATGCTCCAACATAAACAATCAATGATTATATTTATTCCAATTTTTTTATGCTGTAGTAAATACATTTGATCTGTCTGTTACCATGAAGTTAGTATAAAATAAACCTGCCACAATACAATCATTCACTTCACCATCAGGGTCAAGCTCCAGGTCAGGGAGCAGCTGATGAGGCCCCTGCAGCCCAGCCTGCTCCTGCTGATCCTCCAGCTCAGAATGAGGCAGAGCCCGAACCCCCCGATGCCCCCCCAGACCAGGCTGATGACCCTGAGCTGGAAGAAGAGGGTGAACCTGCTGAGGATGCAGATGCCAATAATGGAGCACAAGGTTTCCTTATGATTTGCTTTAACATTGACTTCAAAGCCAGACTACTTGTAAATCATATGTAAATTTCAACGTGTTAAAATGTTTCTGTACATATTATACTAAAGTCTCGCCCTGCATCGATTGGGTTTTAACTGGAAATCCAAAGGAAATCTGTATTTTACTCTTCTGTGAAACAAAGTCGTAGATTTTGCTGTCAGGTATATATTTATATTAAAAGTCTAGAGCATAAACTTTTCTCCCACTGATTCACATTATTGATAAGTTATTCCCATGGCCAATGTTTGCTGAAGATCTAACATTGATTTGCTGGTTGAGTAGCATACTCCACATTTTGAAATGTGTACCATGAATAACTGGATATTAGTTTTTCACTTGCTTAAGATATGGATTATGTTTACAAACATAATATTTTATAGCTGATATGTTTTCCCAGGATAGATTAGTTGTTTTTCAGATCTTTAGCAAGACATCCAGATATTTGAACCATCAAAAAATATTTTTTGTTTATTTCGGAGCATAAATATTAAATCTAGTAAAGTCAACATTTCACATTTATGTCTTAGTTCCTTTCAAGATTTTTTTTTACTTGTTACTCAGTAACAAAGAGGTTGTCTTTGCTACATTTTATTGTATTTTCTTGCTTTAGACGACATGAATTGGAATGCGCTGGAGTGGGATAGAGCAGCTGAGGAACTCACATGGGAAAGGGTAACTACATAAGATGTGTTATTCTATCTATAAAGCCCACCTGTGATATATTGCATTGTCTGGATAAAGGCCATATGTTATAGCTAGGTGCATAATTGAATGACTTTCTTTTACCATTTAGATGCTTGGTCTGGATGGTTCACTTGTGTTTCTGGTAAGTTGATTTATATAACCCTTATAACATATATGTTCTCCTTTTATCATTTAATTAATTACTAAGTATAAGGCACCACAAAGCCTCTAATTACTGCTTGACATTACTGACATTTGTTGTCTTTGTTTTAAAAGGAGCATGTGTTTTGGGTGGTGTCTCTGAACACACTCTTCATTCTGGTCTTTGGTGAGTAGACTAACTTTTGCTGATATTATTTAAAGCTGCAAACATAATCATGTTGATCTTGTATATTTTTTAACACAAAATTTACAGTTTTGCCCGCCTTTTCCCCCACAGCATTTTGTCCCTACCACATTGGACACTTCTCTGTTGTTGGTTTGGGCTTTGAGGAATATGTAAGTGGGTCCCACTTTATTGTTACGGTTATGTAAGATTCCTCCTATAATTAGTTAACTTTATGCTTTAGGTCCAAGCATCTCACTTTGAAGGGCTCATCACAACCATTGTAGGCTACATCCTACTGGCCATGACACTCATCCTTTGTCATGTATCCTTTTTGCTCACATGATGAACTCTTTCGTATCATAAAAAAATTTCCGATGTTCTAAATAAATTCTGGTTCATAGATTTTGTCCATGTTCTCTTAAAGTATAAGTTAAAGATATCTTAGACTTATTGTTTTGCTGCAAACACACTTTGTGTGCACCATTGATCCTTAATGGGTATTTTAGGGCCTTGCTGCTTTGGTCAGGTTCCAACGCTCTCGCCGTCTGTTGGGAGTCTGTTACATTGTCGTCAAGGTAACCTCTCCATTGCATTCCTGCTTTGTCGTCTCTCCTTTTGTGTTTCTACTGAAATTCATTCCTGAATCTCATTTTATTAATTATGAACATAGAATAGAACACAAGATCACAGTGACTTTTTTTTTTTTTTTGAAGGGTTTAGTTTTGGTATTCCTAATTTCCAGCCCTTAAAAGTCTGGGATTTAGATCTTTTTACTAAAATTTGCAGGAACCCTGACATAGCCTTAACGTGGGCTTTTGTCATAAACAGAGTAAATAAAGACTTTTTAGATCTAAAAAAATCTTCCCATGAGTTTTCCAGCTTTGGGAGGCTGTTGAATTCTAAATAATTATATAGCGCCAATAAACAACACATGTCATCTCAAGGCACTTTCCTGAGATGAGTGGTTCTAAGGTGATTGCATCGACTCGAAGGCAATCCCTCACACCAAGCATGCTTGTAGCAACAGTGGAGAGGTAAACTCCCTTTTAACAAGAAATAAAATCCAGGAGAACCAGGCTCAACGTGAGCGGCCATCTGCTGAGGCTGACTGGGGTTCAAAGAGACAGAAGCAGATATAGAAAAAGATGGAAGTTGAATAATCTGAAGCAATCACCCATTCAAGTCGCCATAGCCTCACCCATTTAGAGGAACTGCTGCTAAACGAATAGCTCACTGCAATCAAGACCTTTTCTTTCTTTTACCTTTGGTCATTATGTACTTAATAAACCCTACTCTTTTTTTATTATAACTGGGATTGAAATCCCACACTTTTGTATTATGAAGAATGTAGATGAATGAAATCAACTTGTTAAATAACCCTTTTGCAGGTGTCTTTGCTGGTTGTTGTGGAGATTGGAGTTTTTCCGTTGATCTGCGGCTGGTGGCTTGACATCTGCTCCTTAGTAAGACGACTGCTTGACCCCATTTAGAGTGTTTACTTCCCACGTTACTTCCTGACAGTTTAGTTTACTTTAGAGGACACATTCATTTGAAATAAAGATTTAGTTTTATTTTTTATTACATTTTTTTTTGTCTGTCGTAGGTGTTATAAGTTCTAAGTAAATTCTTACTAACTGTAAATATTGGTTATATCCATCTTTGATATCAAAATATTTATTTACATGGCCTGTGTATAGAAAATCTTTTTGCATTCACTAATGCATTAAAAATGTGTTATTAGACCCAGCCTTTTACTTGATGTTATTCTTATTATTTTTTTATTTATGTATTTTTTGTATGATGCTGTCTTTGCCTGCAGGAAATGTTTGATGCTTCACTCAAAGACAGAGAAGTGAGTTTCAAGTCAGCGCCTGGCACCACCATGTTCCTTCACTGGCTTGTGGGGATGGTGTATGTGTTCTACTTTGCATCCTTCATTCTCCTTCTCAGAGAGGTAAAATCTAGTGTGTCTTGGTGTTCCTCAGGTTCGAATTTGCATTAAAAAGATGTTGATCAAACTCTGTCTTCATTAGGTGCTGAGACCTGGAGTGCTTTGGTTTTTAAGAAACCTCAATGACCCCGACTTTAACCCAGTTCAGGAGATGATTCATTTACCCATCTACAGACACCTGCGGCGGTTCATCCTGTCTGTGGTGGTCTTTGGCTCTATTGTGTTGCTTATGTTGTGGCTCCCGATCAGACTGATAAAAGTGCTGATGCCTACTTTCCTCCCCTACAACGTGATGCTCTACAGGTAACTGACTAACAGAGCAATATTTTGAGTCATATTTAACAGAACTGCAACAGTTCTGTTGCAGGTGTGGGGGGAAAAACATCCTGCATGCACAGCGTCCAGTGAACAAAAAAAGAAATACTAAGACTATAGTTAGCAAGGGGCTGGTCAAAAACATTATCTACTGTGATTTATCAGTATTAATGTGTCTGTGTGTTTTAGAAATTTAAAAAGAAGTCTTACTTTGACTATGTGTGGGGAGGAAAGGACTACAGTGATTTTCTGTCTTCTCCTTCAGTGATGCCCCTGTCAGTGAGCTGTCTTTGGAGCTGTTATTGCTCCAGGTCGTCCTTCCTGCCCTGTTAGAACAAGGACACACTCGCCAGTGGCTAAAAGGTCTGGTTAGAGCCTGGACAGTCAGCGCCGGCTATTTACTGTAAGTTTAGTCCTGAGCAGCTTTTACGGCTAATGTGTTTCCACTTTTTGATCATCCCACATTAATCTATGTGCATAGTGCCTTGCTTTAGCATTCACACCCTTTGAACTTTTGAAGTAGCGTTACAACTACAAATAACAATGTTCTCTATAGCTATTTGAATTACAAAGTAGTTAATAGTTTTTACATTTTTCCCCCAAATTAATCGGAATGAACCTCTGTATAAATAGAGCTGTTCTATGGAGTTCTGAAGTTTGTTAAACATTAGTTAATAAACAAGATCATTAAAGGCCATTGTTCATCCCAGTAGTTAAAGATATTGCTGTAATTAAAGCAGTACCCCAAGCTTTGAACATCTCCACTGATGTTTGTTTATCTTCAGTAAAGGAAAAGGCATGGTAGTTAAAAACCTGGCTGGTAAGGAGAGTATTAATCAGGAAGCATCTAATGATAAACCAGGAGTCTTTTGTGTTGTCCACAAATAAGGCCTTTATGGAAGACTGTCAAGAAAGCTGTAAGAATTCATGAAAGCACTTCAAGGTGTTACCTAGACGCCTTTTTTGCAATCTTAAAGGTGTTGTGTAAGAATAAACAAAGATGGCAAGTGTGGTTGAAGTAAACCCTTCACTGTTACATCTCCCTACCTACCAAGCAAGCTAAGTCACAGCCTTGTACTGGCTGACTTCTGCAAAGATAAACTAACAGCGTGGCTCAATAGTGTGATACAGCGTTTACAGATCTGTGTAGCCAGCCAATGTGAGGCACACACACACAACAACAAAATGAGCCTCTGACTCATTATTTCTCTCCTTTAACACACATCAGAGGAGTCATACTTGAATTATCAACTCCATTTTGTTTCTGTCACTTAAACTTCCTAATAAATACTTTAATTACAGTTCTACCATAAAATAGATCAGGGTATGTCAGTACTTTTGCAGGGTGTTGTGTTTTTCTTTTCAGTTGCTGAACAGCCTCTCTTCCTTGTCTGCAGAGATCTCCATTCTTACCTTCTCGGTGAGCAGGAGGACAACGATGCCAACCAGCCTGCAAACAACAACAACAATAACAACCCTCCCAACGGTCCTCAAAATAACAACAATAACCCAGCCCCAGCTGTTGGGGAGGGACTACATGCAGCACATCAGGCCATCCTGCAGCAAGGGGGACCAGTGGGTTTCCAGCCCTACCACCGACCCCTCCGCTTCCCGTTTAGGGTGAGAAAGTCCTTTCTTTCTTTTTTTAATCTGTACCAAAATAATTATCTTTGGCACAGATTTGTGGATGGCAGCGAGCACAAAGATGATCCACGGAAAACCCAACCCTATTTGAAATTCTCTTAAACATTATTAATGTATATGATACCAGAACAAAACATTTAAAGTTTTTTTTTTGTTTTTTTTTTGCTTTTTTTTTGTTTTTTGCATTTTTCCACCTTGCAACACGGAAAGAAATTAAGTTTGTCTAAAGACATTTATACAGTTAAGTGCATTGTTGTACTGAGCAAAGTTTGATGATGATCTCTCTGTTCTCTAGATTGTTCTCCTGATTATATTCATGTGCATCACTCTCCTATTGGCCAGTCTGGTGTGCTTAACTCTACCAGGTAAGGATTGATGTCATACAGCTAAACTAACAGACAATTTACTACCCAGATGAACCCCACCCAAACCATAATGAAAGCTCTGTCTCCTTATATAGACACATGATTACACGTCTTTCCTCAGCTATTATAAGTGATGAAAGTATTTTTTTTCTCCACTAACACCACTGTATAGTTGGGTGTGATGTGAATAAGTGCTCTGCCATGTGTGTTTTTCAGTATTTACGGGGCGCTGGCTGATGTCCTTTTGGACAGGAAACTCTAAAATCCATGAGTTGTACACAGCAGCCTGTGGGCTGTACGTCTGCTGGCTCTCAGTGCGTGGAGTCACTGTGTTGCTGGCGTGGATGCCACAGGGGCGTATCGTGATCATGCACAAAGTGCAGGAATGGACATTCATGGTGAGCGGCAGATTCTAAAGCCAAGTTTGAAAAAATATAAATTACTTGTGGGACATGATTAAAATGTTTAGTTAACTACAGGGTCTGCAAACATATTTTTAAGGTATAGAGAACGATCTTTTATTACCGGATGGATCATTAAAAGAAGTGGTCCTCCTAATTGTTAATCATTCTGGTGAGATGTTTACATAAAGGTGGTCCTTCGTGCTCGTCCCGTTTAATATCTTTTTCTGCGCATGTGCTCTTTCAGCTGGATATGTGTGGTGAGCTACGGTTTCAGTCATTGAAGCTCACTTTTCTCACCATGGTTCTTTGAAAATGGCCCATGGTCGTAAGTGAAAGTGTGTACGAGGTGTGAGAAGAAAAGAAAGAGGCAGAAGAGGCATTTATATCTCAGAATCCTTTGCGCAGAGAGCTTTCCTCACAAAGCATTATGGGCCTTCCGACAGCTGCGACTAATGACAGAGACGACGCAGGCACTGCACGGAGGAGGAGGAGTTACATGATCAACGGAGCAAAAGACGGTTATCTGTCCGAATGGTCAGTTAACTGAGTTTGCTATAAAGTCCACTATATAGTCCCCGCTGTATGTGGATGTAGTAAGCTTACATGAGCTATGAGAACAGCACATTTTAAACACGAGGAGAAATGGGCTCATGCAAGCACTTTCGTGCGCTTTTTTTTTTTTTTTTTTCAAGTGGAGAGGGTGTGTCTTTCAAAATATCATCCAGAATACCTTTAAATCAAAACCACACAGTGACAAAATAAACCAACTTTTTCAAATAAAAAAAAGCTTTTTCCTAAAACATAACTTATTTAACAGACTTATTTGGAGAAAGCTTTTAAAATGTCTGATTTGTCCTTCTCTTTTTTTGTTCAAGCTTCTTATCAAAGAACATTGGGCTCACAGGTTTTTTTTTGTTTTTTTTTTTTTGTGTAGATCCTGAAGACCCTGGTTGTGGCTTTGCTGGTCGCTGGAGTCATCCCACTGTTACTGGGGCTGCTGTTTGAACTGGTTATAGTGGTCCCACTTAGAGTTCCTCTGGACCAAACACCTCTGTTTTATCCTTGGCAGGTAGGATTATATTTGCATGTGGAACGATCAGGTCCATTTTTGAATTTATATAGACTTTTAGAAGTTCTTACATTTTCATGCATTGATGCCACTTTCAGGATTGGGCTCTTGGAGTGCTCCATGCCAAAATCATTGCAGCCATCACCCTCATGGGCCCACAGTGGTGGCTTAAGGCTGTTATTGAGCAGGTAGGGGAATAAAGAAAAGTCAGCGTTTGGACTAATGTGTTACAGTAACTATGGTAGCTCTCCACTAAGTAACGCTGTAACCAATACGTTTTTAAAAGTCAGTAATGTCAATTACTATGCTTTAAACAGGTTTGTTATTCGGTACTTGCCATGTATAAATAAGGACTACAGTTTCAACACGTGTGTTACACACATTTGTTTTATCACTTTGTGTAGTTAATCTACTTACTAGATGCACCTTAAGCTTTAATCAAAGCTGTTATCATACTTAACAATATACCAATGACTTTGCAATTATAATTGTTTTATTTTCCTGCAGTTAATAGACTAAACTAAAATAAAATGAACTGTAGGTGTTAAATCTGTATGTGCAAAGCTTTGAGATGACTTTTGTTCTTTTTTGGATGACTTTAAACTTTTACCTGTTGGCTCTTCTCTCTGTAGGTTTATGCTAATGGAATTCGCAACATTGATCTTCACTTCATTATCAGAAAACTGGCAGCTCCTGTCATCTCAGTGCTGCTGTTGTCCCTGTGTGTGCCGTACGTGATAGCTGCTGGGGTGGTGCCTGCCGTAGGTCAGTGTTAGAAATGCTTTTATTTTTTAATTTGCCTTATAATATTGCAAACAAACATCAGAAAATCCAGTTTAGACCAGTTTGAATTTCATAGTGTCCATATTTTCAAGTTGTCAAAGTAGTGAGCTGTTTGAAAATTGGACACCACTGAGTGTTCTAAGTGTAAAATGATCCTAATGTGCATCTAAACTGAATTCACCATGAGAGAAGATTTTATTACCGTATTTTCACGACCATAAGGCGCACCGGACTAAAAGGCGCACTCTCAGTTATGTGTCCCATTTCTGTATTTAACACACACATAAGGCGCACCGGACTATAGGGCGCGTTTTTTATATACAGGTACATGTCCTCTCAGGTGGATTTTCCCACTTAAAAACATATTAAAACTACTTTATTCCCACTGATCACAGCAAATAAAGCTGCAAGGTGTATTTATTACAAAGTATTATTCAAACCTGGGAGCTGGCCATGAGAGACACATCGCTGATGACACAGGGCTGTGATTACTCCTCTGATACAATTTATTGACGCATAAATTAACTTAAAACATAGGCAGGATAATAATCTGGATGAACTGACTGCAATGATTAAATTTTCAGGTGGACTTTCTCACTTAAAAAGATTTAGATTATTTAGATGAAAAAACACCTGCGGAGGTGAGTCCGGATGCGCGGACCAGAGCCTGCTGTTGAATTAAGTTTTCAGGTAGAAAAATAGAGCGGGAGCAAAACTGAGTATGATTGTGCTTTATTCAAGTATTTATTACAAAGTATTAATCAAACCCCTCAAAGTCCTCATCCTCTGTTTCTGAATTAAACAGCTGCGCTAAATCCGACATGCCGGTTTCCCCTTCTTCTTCGTTTATTGACGCATAAATTAACTTAAAACATAGGATAATAATCTGGATGAACTGACTGCAATGATTAAATTTTCAGGTGGACTTTCTCACTTAAAAAGATTTAGATTATTTAGATGAAAAAACACCTGCAGAGGTGAGTCCGGATGCGCCGCGGACCAGAGCCTGCTATTGAATTAAGTTTTCAGGTAGAAAAATAGAGCGGGAGCAAAACTGAGTATGATTGTGCTTTATTCATGTATTTATTACAAAGTATTAATCAAACCCCTCAAAGTCCTTATCCTCTGTTTCTGAATTAAACAGCTGCGCTAAATCCGACATGCCAGTTTCCCCTTCTTCTTCGTTTATTGACGCATAAATTAACTTAAAACATAGGCAGGATAATAATCTGGATGAGCTGACTGCAATGATTAAATTTTCAGGTGGACTTTCTCACTTAAAAAGATTTAGATTATTTAGATGAAAAAACACCTGCGGAGGTGAGTCCGGATGCGCGGACCAGAGCCTGCTGTTGAATTAAGTTTTCAGGTAGAAAAATAGAGCGGGAGCAAAACTGAGTATGATTGTGCTTTATTCATGTATTTATTACAAAGTATTAATCAAACCCCTCAAAGTCCTCATCCTCTTTCTGAATTAAACAGCTGCGCTAAATCCGACATGCCAGTTTCCCCTTCTTCTTCGTTTATTGACGCATACATTAACTTAAAACATAGGCAGGATAATAATCTGGATGAGCTGACTGCAATGATTAAATTTTCAGGTGGACTTTCTCACTTAAAAAGATTTAGATTATTTAGATGAAAAAACACCTGCGGAGGTGAGTCCGGATGCGCGGACCAGAGCCTGCTGTTGAATTAAGTTTTCAGGTAGAAAAATAGAGCGGGAGCAAAACTGAGTATGATTGTGCTTTATTCATGTATTTATTACAAAGTATTAATCAAACCCCTCAAAGTCCTCATCCTCTGTTTCTGAATTAAACAGCTGCGCTAAATCAGACATGCCAGTTTCCCCTTCTGCGCTGTCAGAGTCACTTTCCGTGCAGCGCGGCTCCTCAGAAATAATGCCTGCTTTTGCAAAAGCTTGAAGAACAGAGCCAGCAGACACGTTATTCCTCGCTGCTTCTGCTGCACCTGCTGGGTCCGGTTCACACCGATGTCGAGCGGTTGAACAGCGAGCACAGGGTTAATTTGTTTCCCCATGTTTTTCACATCAGCTGTGAGATGGGCACGCATGGAGTTACAGATTAATGGTTATGAGTGGAAAAAAAACAACTGGTCTCTTTACATTCAGCCACTCTTTCATCATCTCCTCAATGAGGTGGTCTCAAAAGTCGCAGTTACAACACACATAGGGCGCACCGCACCATAGGGCGCACCGCACATTTTGAGGGGGAAAAAAGACGTTTAAGTGCGCCTTATAGTCGTGAAAATACGGTAGTCTCACTGCGGGGGGAGGTTAATTCATTAAAGCAGCTTAGAAAACACAAAATAAATGAAAGGAAGTCAGCACAGAATAAGTCTTAGAAAATAAAACAAATAAGAAAACCAATGTGATGAAAATATAAAAAGATGGGTATAAGATGCAAACTTTAGGCTTCTGGAATGATTTCAACCTCAGGCAGATTCACAGCTTGTGGACTTTGACTGAAAGCAGGACTGATGGCAGAAAGCTAAATTATTTAAATTAGTTTTTCCATCTCTGAAATGAAAACTAGAAAGTTGCCCTGTCAGACTTATGTCAAGAGCTTTACAGCTACAGAAAGTGTTTGATTTTACTGCAGTGTGCTAATCTACACTTACCCAAATATTGGTGTATGTTTAAACATTAGGAAATATGCATAATTTTAAGACTGTTTGGATAATAAACAAAATTGTCTATAACTTGAAACTAGTGCATCCAATATTTCCAATATTTATATATCTAAACTTAACTGATAAAGGTGTTCTTTACCATAAAACTTTCTCTGAAAGTAATTTTATTTCAGTCAGATTATTTCAAATTTCCATACACACAAACAATAATGCCTGCATTAAAATGTTAAGTGAATAAAAGTGAGGAATATTGCTGTTGTTGCAGGAGTTACCCCTGAAATGGAGATCCTGATGCAGAGGAGAATCTACCCATTCCTATTGATGGTGGTATCCCTCATCGGCATCCTGTCTTTCCAGATTAGACAGTTTAAACGACTCTATGAACACATTAAGAATGACAAGTATGCATGTTTGTTTTTTAAATTGTTTTCTGTCATATTCTGTTCATAAGCTTAACTACACTTCTTGTTGCAAAGATTTAAGTTTGCTTTGGCTTCATTTTGGGAAGTCATTTTTGTATCTTTGTATAAAGAATTACTGTCATTATCTAAATGTTTAAGCAAATCCTATATGTTGTTAAAAAAAAAGGCTTAATTTCAGTCCATATCTGACCCTTATTCTTCCCACGCAGGTACCTGGTTGGTCAGAGGCTTGTCAACTATGAACGGAAATCCAGCAGAGCGAACTCAATCCCAACCTCCAATCCCATCGTTGAATAACATCTTTGAGTTTTAATGTGTGCCACATTTTTCCCACCCATTTTTTGACCCTCTACCCTAAGGGGCAACAGAGGAGGGTCTAAACATCATGTATTTGTCATTCACGCCTTGCTCTGTGAAGCGCTGCCTCAGAATTGTACATGTGTAAATACTTTGAAAGCAGATTTTCTCGTGTGAAAAAGGATATTTGTGGATTAATGCAATGATCATTGTACATCTTAAAACCTGTATGTATAATTTATTAAATCAAAGTGACAGTTTATCTTTTCTGTTGCATGTTTTCAACAACAGAGTGAGTGTGGTTGTTTAAAAAAGGGAGTCTTGTTGAAATTAGGAGGCAAAGTTGTAATACTAATAATTGTTGAATTAAAAGTATGAATCTAGTTATTTTGAATGGAGTAAAAATCAGTAGCCAGTTTCCCCCCTTGATAGGTTAATTACTAAAAAAAATTAATGTATGTTTTTACATAATTTTGAAATCCTTTTAAAGAACTTTCTTTTTTTTTCTAAAAACAATTCAATTTCAGTTTGGTTTATTTATATAGAAATGTCAAATCAAGGCACTTTACAGTTCACCAGATCATAGTCAAATTGATTCAAAGTTTTCAATCCAAGGAAAACAACTCATTGACTTGGATGCAATTCCTCACACTAAGCATGCTTGTAGTGACAGTGGAGAGGAAAACCTCCAGCAGAACCAGGCTCAGTGTGAGCGGCCATTTGCCGAGATTGCTTTAAATTATAGCCAATTCAAATCTGCTGCTTTTAAGACAAAATTAAAATTTCAGACAACCTCAAAGAAAATAAACGGTTAAGGAGCATCTATATATGTATTTTTTTTCCCTTCATATTATTTATAATGATATATTGGAGATAAATCAGTACATAACTGGGGGTGGAGTGATTGTGTCATCCTTTGGTATTAGAGGAGATGGAAGTACTATCCCAAAGTGTTCTTCCAGAACTGTTGGGATCTCTTCATCTTCAAGCTCTCTGGTTGTGGTTTCCATCACGCCTCCAGTCGCTTCTGATGGAAACCTGCTGATTTTCAGCCTGCAGCCGATGTAGGTCACCCTTCCTTCCGGTTTCAACACCGTGCAGAGCGACTTGCAGAAGAAGATGGAGCTCGGAGAGCTCTGGTGATAAAGGCACATCTCGGTGAAATCCCCCAGAAGCCGAGACTGCAGGGTGAACTTATAGATCTCCGACCAGTCTCCATGTTCCCCTCTGTTTTCCTCCTCCTGCCACTCTAGAAAGAGCGTTTCTCTGTCCCTTCTGAGCCGGTAAACTCTGTGTCCCTGCTCCTGAGGTCCACATGTCTCTATAGACAGCGGGACACTGAAACCAGGAACACCGAAACCGACGTCACACAGCCACCGTTTCCCTTCCAGGGTGACCATTAAGATCAGGTGGTCAAACGGGGGGCCGTAGCGGCCGGTGATGGAGTTCTTCACCTGGCCTGCGAGCACCGTGACCTGGAAACCCAGCTGGCTCAGGAGCCAGTAGAACAGAGAGTTATTCTCGAAGCAGAATCCACCTCTACGCTGCTTCACGATCTTGTCATAGAGGATCGGGAGGTCCAGTTGGACCCGTCCGCCGCTGTGAACCGTCAGGTCTTCAAATGGCACCGAGAGCAGGTGGCATCTGTGGACGGAGCGAAGCAGCTCCAGGCTGGGGACATCTGAAGGCCCTGTAAACCCGATCCGCAACAAATACCGATCCACTTCCATTTTAAAGGAAGACGGTTTTTTTCGTTCCGGTCCCACTCTGCTTTACTTTCACTTTTATTTGCTTTGAAAATAGAAAACTGGGAACAAAGATCAAACCGGATAGATTGCTTTCGGCTGGAAAGAGTTGGTGAACGAGGTCAAAGTACACAGAAAATGCTTGTAAAATGAAAGAGTAAGGAAAAAACTCCAGGGGCGGAGCTAGATGGGGGGCCAGGGGTGGCTATGGCCCCCCTCATACATGGCAACCCCTGGGGTCGGACTGGGAACGATTTTCGGCCTGTCACTGCCCAATCCATCCCGCGAATGTGCGAATAGATAATGTTATTATGGTACCAAAACTACTCATTTCTATCCTTAACTCACTAAAGAATACTACAAAGCCCCCTGGGTGTCGAGGTAAAAAAAAAAAAAAAAAAAAGAAATGAGCGTACGTGCCCGCAGATTAGTGCTACTTGGTCCCAATGTAATTTCCCATTGGGAACCTACTAGCACTAAGTTGCTAACTGGTTAGGAAGATGCTTCTGACAAATTGACCACAACCAAACTTGCTTGAGAACCTACCCCTACAGCATCCCCCCCTTTGTAATCGACCAATCATATAGATATATATATCTATATATATATATATCTATATATATATATATATATATATATATATATATATATATATATATATATATATATACACTACCGTTCAAAAGTTTGGGGTCACATTGAAATATCCTTATTTTTGAAGGAAAAGCACTGTACTTTTCAATGAAAATAACTTGTCTTAACTTTAAAGAAATACACTCTATACATTGCTAATGTGGTAAATGACTATTCTAGCTGCAAATGTCTGGTTTTTGGTGCAACATCTACATAGGTTTATAGAGGCCCAATTCCAGCAACTATCACTCCAGTGTTCTAATGGTAAAAATTTGTTTGCTCATTAGCTCATAAGAGGGCCAATGAGTAACCCCCCCCCCTATTATAAATTATTTTTTTAGAATTGCCATTGACTGTTAAAGTTAAACTTTTAACTTAGGTATCATTCGTTTAAGTTAGTAGCCCACTTGTTTTATTTTCTTTTTAGTTTTTTTTTTAATCTTTACTCTAATTTTGTTTTGTTTGTTTTTTTACTGTTTGCAATGCAAAGCACTTTGAATTGTGTCTTTTATCCAAATAAAAAAATACATTACAAAAAATACAATACAAAAAAAAACTTTAAAAAAATCTTATTTAAATTTTATTCTAAATAACTTTTTTTACTTAAACCTAACCGTTTTTTACTTTCATTTATTTTATTTAAACCTAACCTCCTTCTACGCGGGTACGTACAGTGACGTCATTACGGCCAACACTCCCTGTTCCTCCAGTAGCAGAGGGAGAAAGATGGCGCCCACACACGTACTGAGATGCTGTCAACGGGGTTTAGCCTGGATCCCTGTGATTTTTATCGCCCTTGTCGTCTGTTGGTCCTACTACGCTTTCGTGGTGGAGCTTTGTGTGTGTAAGTGTGCGCCTCGCTGCTTCCCGTCGCGTCTTTAAAGGCTTCAGACGGACATGTTTTCATTGTTGTGTCCACTCAAACACCCAGCTGCTGTTGCTGCTGCTGTGGCTGCCATCAGGAAGTGAATGGACTGCAGCTCAACAATGGTGCTGCCAGCCAACCCGGCCGGCCGTTTGCTGACATTTAGTCGATTTGAGCTCATTTTGTTTTGTTATTTTTTTTCCGCTGGAATGTGTTTTCCCTGAAGAATAAGCCTGACTCAGCTGCTTGTCTTGTATTTCTGGTTTTCTCTTCAATTTTAACAGACAGTTAAACCAACATTTTTCCATGCCGGCACCTTAACAGTCAGCATAAAGCCTGGAAAATATTTGCTTTGAGTTATGATGCATTTTAATTATAGTTTTGGTTTAAATAATGTTTGCTCAAGGCTCACTTGTTGGTTTATTTTAACTTACATGGTTAAAATGCTGTATAAGCAGATTTTTATATTTGAAGTATATTTTTAAAAAGCCAGCCTGAAGCTCTGATCCTATCTGTATTTTTACCGTATTACACAAAGAGGCAGTATATTTCCATTTGATCCTCACCCTCCAGCAAAGAGATTCAGCTGATTTTAACTTGATTTGCTGTTTTTGATGATCATCAGGTCAAAAGCTGAAAAGCCTTGTCTTTCTACCATTAATCAGATCTGAGCCATTTAAATGTTAATTTCTTGAATTGTTTAATACAATGCAATGCTCTTTTTGATGTTTTTTAAAGTGTGATAAGGGTAATAACCTTTGATATATCAATCACAATGTGAAAAATGAAAAGAATTCACTTTAAACAAAAATAATGGAAAAACTTTAAGTGGATCGGGACTTTGACATAACAATAATTATATAAAAAAAATCTGTGGTTGGACATTCAGTAATAAAACAGATTTTTTTTTCTTAAAGGCATATTAATACACATCTGGTTTTCCACCTGTTTATTTTCCACGTGATTTCCCTGCTTTCCATGTTACATGACATCTTTGTGTTTAAGTACAAACAGCAGCACTGAGATTCCTATTTAGAGTCTTTAGTTATTTCCTTTTTTTTTTTATCTGTTGAGCATGTTTTTATCCTCTCAGCATTGAGAGAATAATAAAAACCTTTACATATTGGGGGAAATGTCGCTTTGCATTTAACAAAAAAATTGAAAGCAGTCATTGAATTGCTAACAAATCTGTCTGGACTTGAAGTTTTCTAGAATTGAACTGCTGTGATATGAATAAATTGGAGCAGGTGATTTGTGTGGTGAAAAAGAATGCATGGAAATGTATTGGTTTGCCAGCTTTGAAATTAGTCAAACTGCCTCGCCAAGGTTCACAAACACCTTTTTGACCAGAGCTCCCTGTTTCATATGTTTTACCGACTTCCTGGGAGGCTCTCAGAGTAATGCTCTTCTTGCCCAGTTTGTCAGTTTATGTAAGCAGACATGCCGTACTCCTGGCAAGCTTTTGCACGGTGGACTGAAAAGTGCTTTAATAAACTCAGCTTCAGACGTATCCATAACTCTCTGACCTGTCTGATGCGTCATTCGGTCTGAATCAGGTTTTATTTAGCAGTTTCAGACTGTGCTGAGCACGGATTCTCAAAAGATTTCTGAATATGTTAAAATCTTTTTATCTGCTACTCTGTAATGAATAGCACTTAGCGTTAAGTCAGCTAAAATCCCTAATAATGCTGAGAATTTAGAGTTTTTTAGATTTGACAAAATGTAAAAATGGTCTAAGAGCCATTATTTTTTCCTGTTCTAATGTTTTAAGATCAATAAACGTAACAATGGATTTTAACATTTTCTCTTTATCTCTTGCAGTCACCATTAGGAATATAGGAGAGCAGGGTAAGTTTTGCAAAACATAAACAATGTGCTGAAGTTGTTGTGAATGGAATTTTACTGAACAGAGGTCAGCTCTTTGCCAGCTCTCCTCGCTGGCACAGAAACTCTGCGCCTATTAAAGTTTGCTCGCTTGTAGCCTTGAAGCTCCTCCTTAATCAGCATTACCTTTTTGCAGTCCACTCCCTTTAATTATATAGCTGTGTGGTTCCCTCCTCAGGCCTGTGGTCTGAGTGGCAGCAGTTCTGTCCTGTCTGTTCACTTACTGGATGGTTTGTGTTATTCTCCCCCCTGATCCGTTCTCCCCTCCTTCCATCTCCAGTTATCTACCTGATCTTCTTCCACCTCTCTTTCGTCATGTTTGTGTGGTCTTATTGGAAGACCATCTTCACCAAGCCTGCCAACCCTTCCAAAGAGGTACAGGACCCCAAAGCACACCCCCATCTCCGTCTGCATGCCTCTGCTCTCCTTTTGTGATCAGATTAGTTCATTCAGGAAGGAGCTTGTCTTTTTCCTTCCAGTTTTGCCTGCCGAAAGCCGAGAAAGAGCGCTACGAGAGGGAGGAGAGGCCAGAGTCCCAGCAGGAAATCTTATGGAGGGTCGCCTCCAACCTTCCTCTGTACACCCGCACAGGTGCTGGAGGTAAGACCCCCCTCTAATTTGGTAAAAGAGAATCAGCTTTTGTTTCATTTAGACTTAAAAATTGTGCTAATGTCGTCGCAGCAATCCGCTACTGTGACCGCTGTCAAGTCATCAAGCCAGACAGGTGCCATCACTGCTCTGCTTGCGACATGTAAGACCATTGCATGACTATCATCTATGAGTTTCTCTTTTCTTTTTTGGTGTATTTAAGTTTATTTTTATCACTTTTCTTTTGCAGGTGTGTGCTGAAGATGGACCACCACTGTCCTTGGTAACTCCCATCTTCATAAAGCACATAAAGCAGCGCATGATTGTGAAGTAAAAGAAAACAGGGACATAGCTTGTGCTGTGCCAGCAATTAATTAGGAAAGCAAGCTAAGCAATAAAAAACAAAAATGTGATTAGATTAAAACAGAACCAGGAGTCATCATTGATCAATGTCGTATTCACCTGCTCGTGAAGTTGGCAGCCGGTCTTTTACATTTTCCAAGACTCATTTTTTTGGTGTTTGTAAATGGATAAACTTTGTTCCACCCTCTAAACACTTGGAGTAAAGTGTGTTTGAATTGCATTTTCCAGCTGAAAACATTCAGCCATTTATTAGATGCTTTTTTAAAATGTTTATTTCCATCTCTGCTTTGCCTTCATAATGTAATATTCCAGCATTGTTGCTGGAGAGAAAGATGCTGCTGCTTCTGAGGTGGGTTGGGGGTGTTACTTGAAGACAAATGATGATCACTGATTGGTCAGTATCTGATAAGAATCTTAGATTGATTGACAGGTGGCATCACGTCATTTGCATTATGAGATATTTGTACCAGCTGTTATATTTTTGCGCTGCCACTTTTCTAGGATTATGTTTCTAAATTTTTGTAAACAATGTATATATTCATTAAGTTTACGTTTTTATTACAATTTTTGTTGATGTATCTCAATATGTAGGCAAATGAATTAAAGCATTATGCCTGAAATGTCATGGAATCTGCACTTTCAGGTAACTACTGGAAAACTTTGACCCAGGCCAAAAAGAAAGGATCTCCTTTGCTAATCAATGTGCAACTGATTGTTGCAGATTAAATGTTTCTCTCCACTATCACTAGAGGAATATTTTTAAGTCTTAGTCTGCGTAATTTTGTTGCTTGCTGACACAACGCAGTCAGTTCTGTGTTGTAAGTTTGAATTTCCTCTAAGGACTTTGTGTTTGTGTGCAGGGTGAACAACTGCGTTGGCTTCTCTAACTACAAGTTCTTCATCCTCTTCCTGGCCTACTCACTGGTATACTGTTTGTTCATCGCTGCCACGGTTCTGCAGTACTTCATAAAGTTCTGGACTGTGAGTACTTGATGCTCTGTGTGTGTGTGATTCCTGATCCTGATGAGTGTTTCTTTACATCAGGCATCCCCAAAATCGAACCTCAAGGGCCGCTGTCCTGCAGGTTTTAGAGGTTTTCCAGCTCCAGCACAGCTGATTTACATTGATAGTTGATTAACAGGCTTTTGCTGAACTGCAGTCATCAGAATCAGGTGTGCTAAAGCAGAGAAACCTCCAAAACTTGCGAGACCGCGGCCCTTGAGGACCGACTTTGGGGATGCCTGCTTTAGATAGTTGTGCTGACCTCTCCTTTGGTGCCTCTCTGGTTTCAGTGTTGCTGACCCCAGACCTCTCTCTCTTCAATTGTCTGTTATCTTGCCCTACCTGGAGTCATTGGGCCTCAAGCAAGAACCATTCATATGAGCAAATTCGTTCTGATCTCGTTCTTACGAGTGATTTGGAAGAAAATGCTGCATTCCCAATTTTTCCCCTATTTTCTCTCATATGAACATATTTGATGAGTGCTCCAGACTTGACATAGGAGCAGGTCAGCTGTCCAAATCTAGTTTTTCACTAAATGACTACATTTGTTTTTCTTAGCCATTTTATTAGCCTGCTTCACTATATATTATGCGATTATGAATTAAAAACGTATGAGTGGGTCAATACTTGCAGCTGACGTGTCAGTCTCCAGGGAACACTGGTTTAATTTCTTATCATTTTGTCAATAGAAAGAATAGTCAGAGATCAAACTACTATTGAAATAACACCTGGAACAGAAAATTGATGGAAAGTTCAGCAAAACTCCAATTTCACTCCCTGGCAGCTCATTGGCTTTGTTATTACACCAACTGTGAAATATTTGGGTTTGGGTCTGTCTGACGGGTCTGTCTGTTAAATTAGAGGTTAAAAGTTAACATTGATATGTTTATGCGTTGTAAGAGAGATGGAGAGTACAATGAAGGGCGATCTGGAGATGTGCAGTACAGGTGTGTGTGTGTATTAAAAGCAGATTTAGCAGAACATCGTCACGTTAGTTGATCTTGAACTCATATTAAGTATTGACTTTGTCTGTTGCACCCGTTGCCGCCATCAGTAGTTTTTATTGACTGTTTTGGTATCAAATGATTTTTCTTTTTATAAATATATAGAATTTCTATTTTATTTTTATTTTTGTAATAGAGCACCCATGGTATCTACAGCTTTTATGATTGATCCCCCACTGCTTGGCAGTTTAATGTTCCTTTAATTCTGCTGCTCAGCTCTCAGTCAGACCTCGATCCTCGAACCTTTAAAGTTTTGCTTCTTTGTCGTTGGTGCCTTTTCACAGTGAGAATTTGGCGTGGGAATTTGTAGCATTGTATGGAATAATCAGCGGTAATTGTGCAGATTTTTATTTCTCTGGTACACGCTCTTACCTATGCTCAGGTGGAGCGCAGCAGGATTATTTCTAGGGCTGCAACAACGAATCGATAAAATCGATAAAAATCGACTTTTAAAAGCGTTGGCAACGAATTTAATCGTCGATTAGTTGTGTCGCGCGATTAATGCGTCATCCGCCGCCGCCGTCATCCCGGGGAAGAAAAAAAAATATGGCGGAGCGAGTCAGCGCCGCAGTTGCAGTGTTGCCAACTCAGCGACTTTTCAGACCCCTCCAGCGACTATTTTTTTTAAAAAGCGACTAGCGACAAATCTGGCGACTTTTTACGGTGTCACTGGCGGCTTTTGGAGACTCTTACGTGAAAGCATGTATCGTTCCTACTCTTGTCCTCCAGCGGCAGCTGCTGCCGTGGGGCGCCTCCCCCATCCCAACGCCTTTCTCCCTCTCCCACAAGAATCCCTCTCAGCGCTGCAGTCCGAGCCGCAGGATTTTAGTGAGGAGTTTAACCTCAGCGTCCAGACTGCAAATGAAGCGCGCATGCCCCGGGATTGACGGCGCAAATTGATCACAATAATTAAAATAGCCTGCGCTTTGTAAAGTGAAAAAAGTCGTAACACGCGACTTTTGTAAAAACAAATAAACATGGCACGGAAGCACCACTGTTATGACGCAGCACCTGAAAAGAAAACATGTTGGAGCCTTCAATGGCAGTGAAGATAGCTGATCAGCAGGATGAGTAACCATGTTTGTTTCATTTTAAAGTGGGGAAACGTAAGTTAGTTTCTCAGGTAGCTCATCTGATGCTTTCCTTACCGTGTTAGTAGGTTACAGACAGTGATAAGGTTGGCTACTTATTTTACTTTTAATTTCATTTGAATTAGCTTAAGCAGCGTTTATATTTTCTTTATAAATAAATTAATTTGCAAATTATGAGGGCAAGGCTTTTAAAGTTTAAATCTTCTGGCAAAGATAAAGTAAAGAAGATCCTGCAATTTATGGAAGTAAAGCAGAATAAAATCCAGCAAGATCAGTAATATGTCAATTAAGTATATGCCACATTCCCATGTAAATATCTGTCTTTGGAGGATGTGTTTTTTAGCACCCCTAGTTCTCTCATTTTTATTCCAAATACAGTTTATAATTTGAATCACAGGGCTATTTTTATCTCTATGGTTCAGTATTTTCTCAAGTAGCAACTTTAACTGCTATACTTTCCTGTCTTAAAAGGCAGAACTCTTCTAGTCTAAAAAAACCTCATTTGTTGAAATGGGGGGGCCTATTGTTTGAACCCCTTAGGGGCTTTAAAAAACAAAAATGCCTGTCTCTTTTTGCGCTTTATGAAACAAAGTACCCTATATTTTGTGGATGTACAGCTACATTTCTCATGTAAGTTTGCGTAGTTTTAAAACAAACATTTATTTTTCATATTGCACCAGTACAGTTAATGAGAAACCTGTACTTGTGTGCTTGTTTGTTCTGTCTAAAATGTTTATTTTGGAATAAAGAGGTTAATATAAAAAAAATATTTTGTGTCCGATTCATCGATTAATCGAAAAAATAATCGGCCGATTCATCGATTTTCAAAATAATCGTTAGTTGCAGCCCTAATTATTTCCGATCATGTACTCAGGTTTTTGAGCATTTGTTAAACCGGACGCGTCGTGTTGATTAAAGTCCACGGTTGGAGAAAAAGTAGGTGAAATTTACGACAAGAATATAAAAATAATCCATGAGGCCCAGTGTTCTCTGATGTATTTCTCTTTTCCACTCCCTAAGATCAGGATCATCAGTCACATCTCTAAAGCAGCAGCAAATGCCTCCCCTCTCTGTTGTTTTCTCCTAGCTGCTCCTCTTGGATTACATCTTATCCATTTCTCAGTTGTCTCCATTCTTGGCACAGTTTATCCTCTTTTATCCAGCCTTCTCCCTCGTTTCCCGACTGTTTTCTCCTTTTTATCCTAACTGGTCTTGTTTCTGTTTATGCTAAAGCTTTGTCGTAGGAAATCGGCAGAGAACTGCCCAAAGGTAACCCAGCCGTCCTCTGATTCCTTGACTTTTGCCTGCCTTCGTGATGTTGCATGCAGTGACATGGTTCACCTCCTAGAGATTCTCTTCCTCTGATGTCACCTCTCTCCTTTCTGGATCACTCAGTAAATCTGTTGCTGACTGTTTCTCTCCCTCTTCTCGTGTCTCTTTCCATAGAACGAGCTGAATGACACGGGCCGGCCACAGGCCAAATTCCACGTCCTGTTTTTGTTTTTTGTGGCGGCCATGTTCTGCATCAGTATTCTGTCCCTGTTCAGCTACCATCTATGGCTTGTTGGAAAAAACAGGTCCACAATAGGTAACGCATACACACACTTTGAACAAACCTCTTTTATTTTATTTTGTGAAGGATCTAAAAAAAAGGTCAGTTTAGGAGAATGTTTGTTAATCGAAGTAACACCAAAGTAAAAAAGACATTACAGGGAAATACTGCGTATTTCCAGATTAAACACCACAGCAGTGATATATGTGCGGATAGGCTAATTTTTTAGAAGCGTATTGGCTCTTTGACTAACATCTGGGCCTCCTTGCGAGGGTTCTGTCCCGTGCTTCTGGAAAACCACTCATTACATAAAAAGTTGTCACAGCAACACTGAAACTGCACCGATATACTGAACTTTAAAGACCATAAAGAAATAGGATTAGACGTCTTTGAGTGTACTAAAAAAGTTCTGAAATGTATGAAAAAAGTTGATATTTGCAGAATTTATTTGTTATATATTTTTATTTCCTTATATTATTTATATATATATATATATATATATATATATATATATATATATATATATATATATATATATATCCAAAGGAAAGCATGGCTTATATGGATTTATGGGCCACACTGTCACCACTGTGGTTTTTGATCAAGTGTTGGATAAAAGGCCCTTCAATTCACAAACTTTTGGTATTTAAAGTTCCCGAAGTTCATAAATTGTATTCAGTTAGATAGACTCAGTCATTTACTATTCCTTTTATAGAAATAAAAGCAATACAAAGATTGATTGGTTTTTATCTCTCATAGTTGAAGTTTACCTATGATGAAAATTACAGACCTCATTTTTTTTAAGTAGGAGAATTTGCACAATCAGTAGCTGACTAAATACTTTTTGCCCCCACTGTAAAACTATCTTATTGACATGAGTGATAATAAAAGTAAATTCATTTTCTTTATGTGAGCATAAAATTACGAAAATAAAGTCATAAAATTACAAGAATAAAGTCACTACGAGAATAAAGTCATAAAGTTGTATTATTAGGACTTTATTTTCATGACATTGCGACTTTATTCTCATAATCTTATGACTTTGTTGTCGGAAAAAAAATAAAAACCTCTAGCCTGGTGAGTTGATCTCTCTGGTACTAGTTGTATGATGACCCAGTATTTTATTAATTTATGGCCTCTCTTGTCCCTACAGAGGCATTCCGAGCACCGGTCTTTAGAACAGGCTCTGATAAGAATGGTTTTTCTCTTGGTTTCCGGAAGAACATCGCTCAGGTCTTCGGTGACCAGAAGAAGTACTGGCTGCTGCCAGTCTTCACCAGGTAATAGAGGCATGCATTTTTTTGGAGACCGAAGATGGTGTGAGCCAACAGTTTTTTTTCTGAATAGACAAAGCATTTGGCTGTGTAATGGGACAAATGTTTCTTTGCTGGAATCCACTCCATGTAGAGTTTGTAATTGCATTTATTAATCTTACATTTTGTCCTTGTTTTCTCCAGTCAGGGGGACGGTCTTACCTTTCCCACCCGGCTGGTTAATGCTGATGCAGAGCAGGCCACTGTTACTCTGCATCCTGATGCCAATAAATGGTGATTTTTTTTTTTATCTATTTTTTTATGGATAGAAAGCCTCGGTTTTTCTCAGGTCTGACTGCTTTTTTTCCCCTCTTGTAGCATGCAGGACGTCTCTGTGAGCCCCCTCAGTGAGTCACAGAACCGCCTTCTCAGCAGCGAGCAGCACGCCAACAATACTGAAAACCACCTGGCTGATAACCCCCTCAAATCAGGTCTGACCTAGAGGGAATGAAAAATTGGCCGTTTCTCAATATGTGTACTTGTGCGTTCTCATGTGCTTGTGAAATGTCATCAGCCTCAGTCCTAGCACTGTTCCAATTCACAAAAACACAAGACCGAGTACGGACAGAGTCCCCGGATGTTGTTCTTACCCCTCCCTCTTTACCGAGCATGCATCAGAGCAGAATTGTCCGTTCTCAAGATTGACAGCTGTCCCAGCATGCACTGCGGCAGCAGCAGCTTCGAGTGGAGCGCTCACAGAGCTCAGAGTATTAAATTAAAAGTTCGCTTTTCTGTTGCCATTGTTCTACAAAAGCACTTTTTAAGATCATTTGAGACGAAAAAATTTACTGATTTAGTCTGTAATTAAAAAATAAAAAAAAGTTTAGAAGTTGAGAGGACCATGGCAACCAGCGGACCTCCGAGGGTAACCGCAGCCAGGGCTAACGTTAGCCAGTCTGCAGCAGCTTACGTTCTCACAAAGTCCGTACTTTCCTGTGTTCTTCTCAAGAACATAAGTGGCAATTACACAAGTCCGTACTCGCGTTCTTGTGAATTGAGAAACGGTAATTTATTCATTTAGATTTTAGGAGTCATTTTCCTTATTGTGTTCCCTTTGACTTCACAGCTGCAAGTGAAACCATTACAGTCTCCATGGAGAGTGAGTCCTAACCAGGTAAACAAAGCCCACCACCTCCTCTTACCATTATATTTTCTCTCAATTAACTTGTTAACAGTGTAGATCAGAGATTTAAATGCAACATGAATCTCATCATTATTTTGGGCTTTTAATGAGTTATTAGAACCATTGTGTTTTAAGGACTGGTTAATGACTAGTTTAAATTTATTGTGAATATTCTCTCATCCCCACAGGGTCAAAGTTATTTATACAGACTCTAATATTTAGAATAGAAACATTTAGAATAAGAATATTTGTGTTGAATAATATTTTCTTGTTTGATTTTGATATTTAGCTTATTTTGGAGCTCCTTTAAATTGGTTGTTTTAAAACCAGGTTGTTCCAAAACTCCCACGGTTATCCCCATTTATCGGTGTGTTTGAGATCTTTGTCCTGTTGGAGCTGTGGATTGTTTCCAGTTTGTAATTAAAGTAAAGCGGGGGAATTTGTGTTCCGCCTTGGATTTCATTATTCTGTCCAATACTGCTGCAAGCAAAACAAACCCCCATCATAATAGTGCCACTGCGCTGCTTGACAGATGGTACATTTTTTAAGGGTGAACTCCTCTGTCTTGTTTTTAGTCTAAACTACAAAACTTGGTCTTTGTCACCTCTGAACATGAAACTATTATGCAGCAGAACGTCTTACATGCCTTTGCATTTTTGTATTTTTAAGCTTTTCGGTTTAGCAGCATCTTTCTCGTTCTAATCCCTGCCGCTTTGTGGGGAAGTTAAACTGGCTTCATTGTGGATGGTGACGCTGCTTTCCAGCTGTTTCTCCATTGTACCTGTTTGGGCCTATTCTGGGTAAATGTTCTGCTTCCTTAACAAATTACCTTTGATATGAGGACGACTTTTTGGGTCAGATGATTGAAACCAGGATTGATTTTTGCAGAACAAGACAGTAACCATAAACACACATCGGAACTGGATGTGGGATGTCTTTAGGCTTTTAGAATAGTCCAACCCTTTACTAGGATTAAAATCCATGGATAACTAATTTAAATGAGCTCTAACAGGGAGAGGGACGAATAAAAAGCCAGAATTGGCAGAATCCTATGTCAAGTAGAGAGAATCCATAATTTTAACTCTATGCATCATGGGAGATTAGTAGTTTCACCATTAAGAGCCCAAAGTTACTGACATTTATTTCCTTAATTTCATGTATTTTCATTCTCACTAGTATTCAGGAAAAGTTTGTATTTATTACAGCTAAATAAGAACCTACTTTTTAAACTGTTCTGTCTCTTCTCGGCCACAGGAAAAACACCTCAGTCATCTAAATGTGATGCCTTAAAAAAACACCAAACAGTTTAGTTCATCACCATGGCAACACCTCCCAAACCCATCCAGATAAAACTTTTGGAAAAGCAGTTCGCTGGCACATGGCAGCACAGTAACGCTTTAATATCTTTGGCATATTTTGCATGAAGTGTCGGACGGACGTCTCACTTTCACCATCCGTATGAAACACGCTTTCCTGTCACACTTAGCTGTGATACATTATTTTTCTATTTTGTTCCCACAACTTCAAGAAGAAGCTCTGCAGGACTCTTTATTGTATTGTTTTTTTTTTTTGTGCCAATAGCCTCCATGGTGCACCAAGGCTGGTTTTATAGGTGCCAAGTTGCTGTTAAAAAGTTTTTTACCATCTTTTCTTTCTGCTGTTGTTGAACCAACACATAGAGTGGAGATGGAGCCTTGCTTTCCATTCTGTACATCTCATTTCTACGACATTGATCAAGCTGGAGCGAATTAATTGTTTGCACCTTTTTGTGATGGATGTTTCCTCCACCAAAAACCTGGATTGTTGCAGAGGGCCTCTACTCCACGGCTCAGTGGACTGTGCCTGTCCTCAGCAGACTGAAACTGCACTCGGGGCGTAGAGACGATATTTGAGCACAAGATGGCGCATTTGCACTTTTTCAATTCTGTTTTCTTTTTTTTTTTTATTATAGTTTTATCATATCCAAACGATATCCACAGTGTGACAGATGATAGTCGTGTTTATGTTTGTTACAGCAGACATGACATTCAACAAAAACCTTCAAGGGGTTTTGTGGCTAGCTGGTGTTGAATTTAGCTGCTTTAAAAGAAATTGGAAGTTGATTCACTCGGTGCACTCTGCTCGTGTTTTGGTGGACATCCACCCTTTAAAGCTTCAAACTTTACCACCACATCCATTGCCAAATAAGGGCTGACATGTCAGGAGCTCTGGCATCTGAACCTGAAGTGTTTACAGCATCCTAGCTTTATCCTGCAGGCCAGTGTCATCAAATCACCAGAACTGGATGTTGCTGTGGCAATAAAAAAAAATAAAAATACTTTGTAATGTGTTTACTATTATCAGACAGCAGGTGGCGACAATCTGCTTCTTTTTTATGAGTATTAAGATGGATACAGTTGAAACCAGATGTTTACATACTAATTAAAGATAACGTTAATAAATCAGACCAGAAATCCTGTTTTAGGTAAAATAAGTTCTGTTAAAAGGTTTTAGACAGCCTTCCCCAAACAATAGTTTGTCTATAAAAAACTTTATATAAGGTAGACCTATCTGAGCACAAGCTTTGTCTTCTAGACTTCAGTTTTTAACATATTTTCCATTTGTTATTTTTATCATTTTGTGAAGAACAGTCTGTAGCAAAAATATCCAACCATCATGATACCACCACCCCCCTACTTCACTGTAGGGATGAAGCTGATCCTGGATAGCTGTCTCCTATTTTTTCTTCCTGTTTAATGATCGTAATTATGGACAAACACTTGAATCATTTTTAAATGTCTTTGTGCCTGAGCTTTTATTCAGCTCTTTATTCTAGGCTTTTCATTCTGCCCTCAATGTGGGTCATTTAAAAATATGAGCAAAGTAATAATGAGCTACATTAAATGTATCTTAAATTATTGATGCATATAGTAAATAGAAATTATTTGTCTGATCTGACCTCAAGCATATGATGTCACATAGAAAGATTGTATGTTTTTTTTAGTTTTTTTTTTTATGCTGTATATAAATATCTGGTTTTAAATGTAATCATCTGTTCTGAGGTCAGTTTGCTTTCTGTTACTGCCTTTTTTTTTTCTTTGGTTATTTTATATTACCTGAATGTTAACCTTTTTATAAATCGCTTTACTGTGATAAACTATTTGGATCTGAGTCAACTACAGCTGATGCTCAAATTGTCTCAGTTTATAGAACTGCTTGAGCGACCCTGAGCTTATTAGAGACTGTTTAGAGCGTGCTTAAAATGTTATACATCGGCTTTCTGCAGCCCAGGCTGACCCAGAATCTGTAGAAAGCTGTTAGCAAGATGACGCCCCTCTTCACTGAACGCATCCCACCAAAACACTCGGGTGTTGATGTTTACAGCCTGTTCACATTGAGCTTTGTGGGGTTTATTTTTGTGAGATTTTCCCAAAAAATTCTTACTTAGGGGCCTGTCTTTGCGGGCGGGCTTATTGTTATGCTTTCAAAACCAGTGAACGGGTGGGCTTTGTTAAAACTTTTACGCTGTGGTTAGATTTCAAAAGTCCTAGACTTTAAGTTACTTAATGGGTTTATGGTCCAAGCCAAGGTTCTGTTCTAATCATGTAAAGCTCATATTTGACCATTTAGAGGTTTTAGGATGTGTAATGTCATTCTTTAAAGCAAAAAAAAAAAAAATAAAATTGCAGCCACCGTCTGAGACATCGGACCTATTGTGTTGTTTTACAGTTCCCTGTATCCTCTGCAAAGAGTGTCAAGGTGTGTGTATTTTGTAGTGCTCCATTGAGTGTCTTCTTTTTTTGTAAAAACTTCTTGTATCGAGAGGAACGCTGAAAAGAGATTCTGCTCAAAGCATGACGCCTAACCTCTGTAAGAGGGGGAAAAAGTGTTTTACTATAAAACCTGGGAGGGGGGGTTGTGGTGTGGGTTGAGATATTCCTTTTTTTAATAATTTTTTGCAAGTTCTGTTTTCAATTAGCTTTACTCTTGTCTGTATAAACTGATTAAATGAAGCCATAAAAACTCCTGTGAAAACAAGAAGGATCTGATGACTTTGGTTATCTGTAGATTGATCCCATGCTACATCTGGCCGCAAAGTGCAGGTTGTAGCCTATCATAACAGCTGATATCTCCTTTTTTTATATATATATTGCGTCCTGTATTAAAGTATGTGTGTATGTATATTATGTAAGTAAACAAAAAAAAACTTCATATATTTTTCTTGTCTGTTTACTTTTACTGTTCCTACTTTGTGAATGAGTACATGCTTCTTAATTAACTGGGAATATAACAATAAATGTCTTTTTATAGTAAAAAAAAAAAAAAAAAGGATCAAACTTTGTGTTTAATTTTCCTGCAGTATTAGAGATGTTTAGCTTCAGCAAGATACTATCTTGGAGATTAATGCCTGTTTAATTACAAGGTTTCGGTTTACCCAGCCTGTATGCAGAAACCAGCACAAGCAGGTCAGAACATGCATGTGGAGTTAAGCAAAGATTATTTATGCCCGTAATTGCATTTAAAAAGTAAAACACAGTAAAAACCAATTGGTGTTTATTGATAAATCTGTTGAAAATGATTTGGGTTTTGAAATATGTCACAATCATGGGGAAATATGCTGTGTCTGCCAACAGATGGGGAGGAGATTCAAGGTGGAGAAAGAGCCTTGACTGGACTGTGAAGCAAAATGCTTTTATAATTTTAGAGAGATTGAAAAGGTGTGAACTACAGCTTCTGCATCTTGTGTCCTGCCACCCATGAACATATCAAAAAGAATCTTACCCGAGATAAAGCAGAACAGAAACCAGCCTAAAGCCCTAATTTCTGATGTAAATGACTCAGTTTAATGTCTTCTGTATTTCTGCACGGGATTGTCTCATCATAACAGCCCCAAAGCAATCTACAGTCTTGTCTAAACAGATGACTCTTCATCTGTTCCATAGACTGCTGCTTTTAACCTGTTCTAGCTTGCAACTCTCAATCTTTTACAAGCTCACTGCTCATATGATGGCTGCTGGTTCTACAATTAAGTTGATTTTGATCTTCACATTCAATCCACTGCTTGATGACATATTTAATAGACGGATAAAACTCAAGAAAAAGAATTTTTGAAGTTGCTTTAATTAGAACGACAGAGGCATGGGGTTATGTGCCCAGAGGTGGGCAGAGTACCCAAATATTCTTCTCAAGTATAACTATCATGACTCCATTATACTTTACTTGAGTAATAGTAAAAAGTAGCCTTTGAGAAAATTACTTAAGGATGATAAAAATGCATTTGGTAGAAGAAAACTACTGAGTAACTGATCTACTTACTACCCATAATCATAATAACTGATTTAATATTTTACCCAATCATGTAAAATTTAACAAAACATTTTGATATGAAAATTAAACCTGGAGAGACTCGCAATAAAAATAGTTGCAAGTAGAAAATGTCAAATTTAGTTATACAGGTAACACAATCATATTCTTCAAAATATTTCTAAGGAAGACCTGCTGATTACGAGGACTCCTTGACTCTCTGCAATCCCTTGCACTAAGCATGCTTGTAGCGACAGGGGAGAGAAAAACTCCCTTTTAACAGGAAGAAACCTCCAGCAGAACCAGGCTCAGCGTGAGCGGCCATCTGCCGAGGCTGACTGGAGTTCAAGGAGACAGAAGCAGATGTAGACATAAACAAAATAAGTTATTTGGTGCTCGAGCCCCGGCAGAATGCTTGAATGAGTAACCTAGGGAAAGGATTAGAGAAGTCTTGCCCTGGGGCCCGGACACTGGTGGTGGAATAAACCAGAGGATGAGAGGGTCTGAGAATGAGGGAGGGTGAAGGTGAGTGAAAGTTCGCTTGCGTGCAGGAGACAGAAGCTCAGCCAGGAGTTTAATGAAGGGAATCTTGCAAGACGATTGGCTTCAGAGAAGGGTGGCCCCCCAGAATTGATTGGCTGGAGCTGAACGAGGGACATCGCAGGAGGTTCAGGTGAAGCTGATAAGAATCTTCCAAGTTGCATCTATGCTTAAATGAGAACACCATTTTTTTTTTACATTGGGCCCTTGATTTTACATTATTACATCATGTTCTACTCACCCATATTAGTTTTGTGTCATTTGGAGCTGTTCTGAAGATATTGGATTAGGTTTTATCCAAGTAACATCTTCCTTTGGACAACGAGTTGAAGGCACAAACTAAACTGTTTAGAATTTATTTGTTATGGTAGGCCAGCATTCATAACATGTAGGCGAATCACTGTCCCCCAGACATCCGTGTAAAATCAAGGGCCCAATGTAAAAAAAAGAAAGGTTTTCCCCTTTAAGCTTAATTTCTGTGTTTCAAATAATAAGAAATAGATGTATGACTTACAGTAATTACGCAATAAAAGTTTTAGGTGGAAATAATCTTCAAAATAAATTTTTTTATTTATGCAACTTATATAAAATCAATATATACAGCATTTAAAAATGCATTAAATTACAATATAGTGTTTACTGTATTTTCACTCTATCTCCAGCAGAATAAGGTTATAGAGTAGCCACAAATTTGACTGAAGTAACGTTTAACAGAAGTGATGTTTTATCCTATTTTTACTCAATTAAAATGTAAAAAGTACTCCTAAAACTACCTTTTCCTCTCAAAAGGGTACTAAGGTAAATGTAAATAAAATAAGTAAATGTAAATAATTATTACCCACTTCTGGATATGCCTACAGTAATATACCACCACCTTTGATTTTTGTAAACTAATTAACATCTCAATTTTCCACCCTAAAAACTCTAACAACACAGGGAAACGGTTTTGGAAACTTTAAAATAAACATATGATACACAATTTTTGTTTAACATTTTGTTCAATCCTACTGTTAATGTATATAAAAAAAATAATATAATCTGTTATTACATATCACTAAAACTAGTGTTTCACATCATGGATTTTAAGCCTGTTTTGGTAATTTGGCCTCCAGTGAATAATAATACAGATGCCGATATGTATCCCAGTGGATATGCTTTGCATCATGATAATGCACTGCGCAGCATTACACAGACCTTCGAGATGGATGCAACTTTTGTCTTCTGTTGTTACAGTTTTGAGATCTCTTTGGGATTTTCCAACATATTTGAGAATATGTGAACATTTTATAATTTAGATTACACAACTGATGCAACATCCTTTTAGGACAGGGCTTCAATTAGGAGATTTAAAGCCGTCTGTAAAACACCTGTACAGGGCATCTTCATATATTGAATAAACAGGAACACATGGACATGCCACACATTTCACTTAATTACATTATAAACAACTTTGTATTGGTTTAGCCATTGAAATCTCAATGTCAACCTTCAATGGGCTTAAATAAGTTTGCACATTTTAATAGGAAATAAAAAGAGATTATGTGAAGCTCACTTTGAAGGTGAAAGCATTGTTTTCCCCCCAAATATTCATTTCTCAAAGAAGCAATGCTACCTTTAATTTAAAAAATGCCACATTACACATGTAGATTTGAATGAGTGCAGCGTTGACACCTCAGTTTTCCTGGAAGCAGTTGGTTTCCTCCATGCAAGCTGCAGTCTGCAACATGAGATTAGATCATCACATTAGCACAGGATGCGGCGATAAAGTGTGGCAAAAACCATGCCAAGACCGCAAGTACCCAGTGTTAACAGACAAGAAGTTAAATCAAAGTCAGAGCTGCGTAAATGACTTAGATGAATTAAGTATGCTGTAATTATCTCACATCGTTTTTAATGTGATGTAGTAAAAACAGGGAGATTTGGTGGGTAGCCTTGTTCTGTCAGCAGGCGACACTGATTAGGGACAGTAAACACAACTCTGGTTCCAACTCCGTCAACATTCAGTGCACTCAAAATCACGGAGCCAGTTGATCATTGACCTCTTCTATCTGAGTGGCACCCAGGCCCTTGACACCCACCGCAGAGAGACGCCACTGCCGACCGCCCTCTCTTACCAACACGCCACCCATCCTACTTTTGATTCAAATGCATATATCTGAAGAGAAATAGCTGCAAACGAAGCAGGGAATTATGGGTCGAAACGGCAGAAATGTACATCTGTTCTGCAGGGCTCATTGTTTGAAAGTTCCCAACAGCAGGATTTTATCCTCGATGATGATGACTGTAAACACCTACTGCACTTAACTGTTGTCGCACAGAGAGAACTAAAACAAAAAGACAAAAATTGTTCTGTGTTTGTAAAAGAAAAACAAGAACCACAACTAAACAAAGTGCACTATTTTGTATTCTACCTACTTGTGCCTCTGTTTGCTACAGACCTCACAAGGTAATGAACTCTAGGTCAGTTTTACAGTTCGACACTGAACCGATTTGCTAAAGAAGGAAAAAAAAGAGCTAAACCTAAAGTGGCCTCAGTATCTTTACATTGGTTATCCATTATAGGAAATGCTATTAAACAGTGATCCTGGAAAGGCTTTTAGATTCCCTGTAGGAACGACTGGCAGCATTCCAGTAATCTATGCAATACTCTCTGGAGCTTTGCTTCTGATTTTGTTCTTGACACAATGAACTACAAAAAAGGAATATCTGGCATCCAGATGTGAATGCAGCTTTGTGAAAGAACTGACCGTATCAGATATTTCTAAACACAAGGCCTCTAACACAATAACTTCAGAATTGCAAATCAGACCCAGGAGCCTCAGCTTTGTTAGAGAAGAGTCTTGGAACTCCTCTTCTTAATGTTCTCTCATTTCAGACCAGTCCAGACTAATTATTTTAAATACCTTACAAATATGAGATTGAGAACAAGGTGTGTGTCAAGAAATCCTACTCAGTAGCGGGGTTGTGAAACTCTTCTCCATCAAATGTATAAAACTTTGTAAAAGAAAAGTATTATGTCACGTGCTGAGATTCGCCCTCACTTGTCAAAAACTTGTCTGTTTTTGTGCTGGCTAAGCATGTCCCTGGGATGAGCCTGACAGCTCAAGGATAATGGAAGTTTTTCTTGAACAAATAGGCAAGTCTTATAAACAAGCAAAAAAAAAAAAAAAAAAAAGATATTTAATACAGGGGGCTGAGACTGTGTTCCAACGCTTTAGACTTTGAAAGTTCAAGTTGAAACTTGCAAAAGTTTCTGTATATCCTGGTTCATTTCAATGTATTTTAATTAGATTGTATGTGAGACACCAACCCTGCATAATGCATGTTTTAAAAAATCTCAGAAGAGTTTCATGGATTCATATTTAACTCCTTACCAAGATACCCCAAAATACAACCGAGTGCAACCAATTCCCTTCAGAAGCCACGCAAAACAGTAAATACACACACACACACAAAAAACACCACCTATGCATATTTTGTTTGGTAGAAAACATTGGCGGGCAAATGGCATCAGAAAATGATGTTTGAACCAGGAATAGGTGGTTAGAGATGCAACGAAACAAAATGTGAAACAGTCTGACGGATGTGCAAACTCTTGCAAGGCACTGAAACATACATGTTTTTGAAATGGAGGAGGAAGCCAGAATACCCGGGGAAAACCCATACCCATCATGCATGCAGAGAACAGAACCATGATGCCTCTGGAAGAGCAGCAGAAACCCACTGCTCAGGTGGGAGAATCCAAGTACTCGTCAACCATTAGTCATGGGTTCTGCTAATATGGTGTTTATTGAGTATGAAGGGGAAACAGAAACTATCTTGAAAAAAAGTCTCTTTAGTAATTCCCCACAAACCATGTAGGAGGCTGAGTAAACATGTGGAACAAGGCACTCTTCACATGAGACCAAAATAAATGTAAACTAATACTACACATCAGACCCACCACATTCCTCCTGTGAAGCACAGTGTTGGCAGAGTCATGCTGTGGGGAGCTATAGGAGGAGTTCATTTGAAAAGACACAGAGCTAAACTCATCTAATTTTCCTGCCAGAACCTGAAAAAGACTTCAGACTGAAGATAGCATACAGCTTTAGTGCTACCATAGAACGGGTTCATTGAAATAGTTTCTTTTCTATTATGGTGAGTAGCTCAGTTGTATATGTTACCTCTCTCCTTCCTGCAGCTATGTGTTTGCCTGCCTCAACACGCAGAGATAATTCTTTTGTACAGCTGTACTCATCCCATCAGCTGAGCAGTATTAAGACCTGAGAAGATGCCCTGCAAAACTTAAAAGTACTTCAGATCGCGCTCTGTATACTAGGAAAGGCTTGTAAAACTATATCCCTGTCCATCTGACTCAAGTTTGTTTAATGAAGTTTCCAATAATCACCTGGATAACTCTTTATAGGACTCCCTCCTTTCCAGTCTTTCTAAGTGAGCTGAATGGATGCTGAGCTTTTTCAGATTTTCAAAACAATTTATCTTTTCCCTTCAGCAATTTGGCATTACTTTATATTTTCTTTCCACATAAGAACTCAAAGTAGCTGCAGAAAGGATGTGGCAGGATCTGACTCAGTCTGATGGGTATGAGTTGGTAGCCTAGAGGTAGTCACAATGTCTGATTGCAAGTTTTTGCAGGCTGATTTCTTAGGCAATGTTTTTGAATGGTTCACGAGAAGCTTGGAATACCAGAGAGAGTATATCTGCAGCAGGCCTAAGCGAGCAATGTGCTTGTAAACGTTGCCATGGGAACCGACGTGCAAGGTGTGTTTTCTTCACGGGCTCTAATGAAACTAACAAAAACAGGAACAAAACCCCCATTTGTCTGAACGGCAGCAGCTTTCAAGCAGCCGATGTATCTCCAGGACACCGTTAGAAATACCTTGTTAGAACACAGTAGCAAAACGTTTGTGGGTTAAGTGGTTCTATGAGGTATGACGCTATCAAAATAAACGTGTAATTAAAAACACTTGTGTGTGTGGCGTAATGACACAACAATGGCGTAATGACACAACAACAGGCCCGTAAGCAACATCACCTGGGTGTGCCCCATATGAAGAACAACACTCTGGATTACCCATAATTCCAAGCTGTAGTGTAAAAAATTAAATACTCAAATAAACCGTTCTTTTAACATCTTTATTGCGGTTTGAAACATATTATATGAGCGTATTTTTTACCAACCATCTAATGAACTATACACAGTTATTAACATCGTAATTAAAAGTACCGCTGTCTGCTTTGCAATTGGTGTTGTGTTTAGTTGGCTCACCATCCTGTTGGACTCTGGTATGTCTTGGGGTCTAAATACGGTCCAGTTGGAACAAACTTTTGCGTCATTAAATCAGGGCTGCGCAGTGGTAGCACTGCTGCCTTGCAGCAAGAAGGTTCTGGGTTCGATTCCCCCGCCCGGGATCTTTCTTCCCTGGAGTTTGCATGTTGTCCCTGAGCATGCAAACCCCTGGAGTACCATCCGGGTGTACCCACTGGGAGTACCCTCCGGGAGTAACCTCCGGGTACATGAATAGAGTACCCTCCGGGAGTACCCTCTGGGTACTCCAGCTTCCTCCCACAGTCCAAAAACATGACTGTTAGGTTAATTGGCTTCTCTACAGTCCCCTTAGGTGTGAGTGTGTTCATGAATGGTTGTTTGTCCTGTTTGTCTCTGTGTTGTCCTGCGATGGACTGGCGACCTGTCCATGGTGTACCCCGCCTGTAAGAAAGCATGTAAGAAAATGGATGGATGGAAAATGGTTGGATGGACGTCTGCAATCATACGTCCTAATCCGCATTTGGGGGCTATCATAGGGAGCCTACCTATATGTCAATGACGGGGCCCCTAAGAGCTCGGGGGTCCATAAGCAATTCATTCTCTGCTTACATATATATATATATATGTATACCATTGTGTGTATTCCTCATAAATAATTAGAACTAATACTAGGTTAGTTAGGTTTATTGCAAAAATATGTAAAACTGACTAGTTTTGACTATTTTAGTATGCATAAATCAAGAAAACAATAAAAGTACATCAGTGACCTAAAACTAAAAATGTATTTGGCTTAAATTAGCCGACAAATCCCGTCAGCCCTGTCACCATCCTCTGAGAGAGAGGGCTGGAGGCGGGTCCAACCATCGCAGTTAAGTCTCCTTCTTTACTCTGGGAGCCAAAATCATTCCCGAGCAAAAACTTTCTGGACTTTAAAGCGCAGAAAAAAAGGCGCATCCACCAATTCCCAGAGCTGCGTGGATGTGTGCAGAGAGTCCGCTGGAAGTCGCTCATTTTAGGGGGAATCCAACCAGCCACCATCTAACATGAATAATGGATCCAATCGGACCGCTGACCAAGAAAACTGTCCCCCGGAACCTCCGTTTGCCATCGATGTCATCCGAGGTGAGTAGACTGGAGCTGGGTCTCGTGCCGAGCCCATCCAGCGGTCACTGTGTCCGCGGATGATCCACTGAATGTGGGGAAGAGGATCTGCACTTTACGCACCAGCAGGTTGCCCCATCCTCTGGAATTTATATTCATTTGGGCCAGTTTCTAAGCGACATCGGCTAAAGTGCTGTGGACAGGACCAGGGGAGACATAATTAAATTAAATTATATGTATATATCAGTTTGTATGTTTCAGAAAGTAAAATGGATCAGATCTAAAATATAGAAAAATGGATGAATCTCTTAATATGAAGGATATGAGCTCATTTATGGTTCACATAGAAGGGGATTGAGGTACTGATCACCCAAAGTAGCTTAATTAAGGGCTGTAACATTTATTTACTAAATAATTTATTGATTTAAGTATGGTTTCTTTATTGTTTTAGTTTTTTTTATTTATTTTTAGCAGAGTTGTTTTTTCTTTATTTTTCATTATCAGAAAAGGCTTTAAAATCATATCAACGGCTTTAAAATTATATCAATAAATTACTTGGTTAAAAAAAAGAAAAAAAAAGAAAAAAAAGATAAATACATTTTTATCCGGTTAAACCTAAAAGCAGGGATATTGAACACCACGATGGCAAGTTTCCTGCAACTTTTTTACATTTCTCTGTTTTGAACACACTTGGTTCTGATAGTTGTTGATCAGCAACAGGCTGTTGATCACCCATCAATTAAATTCAGGTGTGCAAAGCAGGAACACAGCTATAACATGCAGGAGATCTGCAATCCAGGGCTGGGGTTGAATACGCCTGCAATTGCTCTGCTTTTTGTCCCCTAAAGTTATGACTTCAGAACACAGTTTTGTTTGTTAATTTCAACAAACAATGTCTTGTTAAAAATCAAGACATTCAGCTCATGTTTTTTTTTTTTTCCCAACTGAAACTTTTAGCTAAATCCCACAAATGAGATTTAGATCCGAACTTTGGACTTATGTAGCATGAATCTGTATCAAATTAATAGATTTGTGGTTTATGAACAAAAAAAATCTTGTGTAATGTCTATATGGTTTTATTGGACCACATTATTTGGCAAATTGTACTGTAGTGATGTTTTGTAGCTAAGATCAAAGGTATTCCATGGATTATTGATAATCTTGAACTTTGTACTTTATTTTATTGTGATTATTACCGTCTTCGTCTCTTTTGGCATTTCATAATCAACTTCTTGTCAGTCTTTAGATTTGTGGTATTTGTCATTCAGGTTTCTGCTCTTTTAAGGTCCGTAGGTTGATTTAACCCCTATCTCTGTGTGTTCATTTCTTTATTAGCCTCCCTCTCTCACTCTATTGTTAAAGATAGGCTCTGTGTATGCACCCTGAGGCTCTATCTTTCCGGTTCTTTTCCCTGAAAAGAGATCACTCGGGATAAACTCTTTAAATAACACTTAATCAATTATATGTATTAAATAACCAAGAAACATGACAACAGATTTTGACAGAAATTTAATTGAAATTGCTTAGGCTTCTCACCTCTCAGGAAGTGGCCCCGATTAACAGTTAAAAAGGCATTTTATACATCTCCAGTCTGCCACATCACCATATTTAGCATTTAGCAGATGATTAGACATCCATGGCTCCAGCCTTATCAAAATAAGACACTGCTCTTGTTCCATTTCCAAATCTTTGCCACCTACAAAACAAAGATTATAACTGTATTCAGACAGAGGAAATGTCCTAATTCAATTTAAACATCAGTTCTGACACGCAGCAGGCAGCCCATACCAGGGTGTGATGAACTCACACATCTTCAATGAGAATTTTCCTAAGAGTATTATAGGTTCACTGTAAGCTGCAGCGCTTCCTTTTGATTTGACTCACCTGGTTCTTGTGTCACTGACAACCTTCCCAGTTTTCATCATTCCTCATCGGTTCCTTCTGTTTTCAAGGCCCTGCCATTTCTACCTTCTTCCTGCTTTACTTGATGTTTTGCTTCATGTCGTGCTTCCATCATCTTTCATAAATGTTCTGACTTTTCGCATAAGGCATCACTTTGAGTCTTGACTGTGTCCTGTCTGCATTTAGGTGTCCAGTTTCAAACTTAACTTACTTGATGCTAATACCTCTTTTTCGACGTCCATCATTCTAGCCCCACCCTCTAATTATTCATGGTTCACACCTGGCCACCCTCTGACGTCATTTCCTGGAGGAACGTCTGATGATATCTGAATAAGTCTGTGGTTTCTTGCTGCTACATCACTGACATATTGTGAATACATGACTGCATCCTTTGATTACTTCATTGTTCACTGATTATTTTTGGCTTCACAAAACCCCAAATATTTTTTGTCCTTAACTAAAAGCAGAACCGGTCATACTTTATACATGTACTGTATTCATCACTTCAGTGGCTGTGGGTTTTATATGAAGATTTTGCATATAAACTGTTTAATTTTTCATTTTATTTTGTGCAATTCACTGACCAAATTTGTACATATGGTATACAGTTTATGTGCTTATAGCCTACTTCCCTATTTTTATGATTTCTTGTCTGCTTTTTTCTCATTTGTCCTCATGTATTTCTTTAAACTCTGTGAGGCTATGGAAACATATTTTAATTCCTCTGTGGTTCTATTGACTGTAAGCTTAAGATTAGATAAATGAATTTAAAAAATTTGAAACCAAAAATGGTTTAATGTTATTTCTGTTTCCGTGTTTACAAAGTGATGTGATTGCAACTTAATATCTAAGGGTGTGACTGGATTACTGCTGTCTTTATATCATCCTTCAATGCTGCAATATTTTGTATCTACAGAAATAATTACCTTTTTAGGAAACTGTGCAGTACATCAGCACAGCCTAACCCAGCAATGACCAGACAAGAGAGAATCAGATTGCACTGCGAACAGGTTGTCAGTTATAAAGGGGGTCAGTACCTGAATGAACCATAGGGTGCAAGTCTTGCCGTTCCAGTTCTAGTCCTTTTGCGACTGCTTCTGCAATCCAAACATCTAGAAAAGAGGTCCAAGTTTGTGAGGATGTAATTACATGAAAGTCCCAGTTGAAAGTAGCTAAAGGTGAGATCTAAAATAATGGAACACAAATTATTGAATAAGCTGGGACTCACCCTAAGTGCGCTGAAAACCAAGCCTGATCTACGTATTATTTTTAGGTTACAGCAAGGGATGCCGCCTTCTGACTGGCTTCCCTTGCATAAAAGCAGTAGCACTGAGACTACTGTGGTGAGGTGCAATTTTTCATTGTTTCTGCTGTTTACTTTATTTGTCTTTGGTTTATTTAATTTGAATATTTAAGTTTAGTCAATCAAGTCCACCCTGAAATCTTTCTTTTTCTAACATTGTGATTATGCACCCCTCCACTAATTTTGCCCTGGAAAACTGCCCATATAGCCCATATCAAAAACTCTAGAGTAGAAAACCAATCACACTCACATCTCTGGGTTATTTTAGAATTGATTAGAACCTAAAAAGCCTCGCAAAAGTTTTTACAACCATTAAGTGACAATAAACCCACACATTTTATTTGATAGACCAACAAACTACAAAGCAGTACTTAGTCGTAACGTGAATTGAAAACTATGTGTTATCAATCATTATTTTTATATCAGATATTTGAAATGGGTGACATTAATTTGTATTCAGGCTCAACTACGGTGAATTTCAGTTGGAGAGAGATGTTAGTAGTAAAAAGGGAGGACCAAAAAAAACCTCAGGGAGGTCAGGGATAGAGCTAAAGCAGAGTTATTGTTGTGGGTGCAATGTGATGAAACCTTCAATAGTTCAAGTTGCGTAAAGAATCTGGCAATCCACTGTAACACGTATGAGTTTGTGCAGATGGAGGACGACGAAGTAGCGGGGAAAAGCCCATATATGCAGAGGGAAGCGGTCAAACTCCACTCTGGCTGTCCCAGCTAAGGGATGAACTGTGGACTTTCGTTCTTTGCGGCGCTACAACTCTGGATACAGTGAAGCCCCTTTTCAAATCTGCTCAAATCTGCATTAGTGAATTTTTTAATAAACAAAGTCAAATGGCCTGTAATTGAATTTAATCTTTTAACACCAATTATTATTATCCTTGAAGTTTCTCCAGCTGCAAACACAACATCTGTTAGATATTAGATTACATTACAGTAACAGAACATGCACTTTTAGTGAAGAGAAAATCGCTTCTTATTTTTAGATTTAGGAAATGGCTCAGAGAGATAAATCATAAAGATCAATCTTAAAGTTATGGAACAGTCAAAAGGGCATAACAGAATTTACAGAGAAACCTTAGCAAAACAGGAACACCTGTTTATAGGATTCGTTTCAGCCCGACTGGCTCTAATGAGTCCAAATTCCTGACGGTAAATGACTCGGGTTACAAGAATAGATTCAGCTAAAGCTACAGAGGTTCAGCTATTTACTGCCTTTCCTGCCATTCTTTGTTTCACATTTTCCTTTCTCGTGAAAGAAAACCTTGTTGGCGGCCTGATGGCGGCATCTACCTCCATCGTAATCACCCGTATCGTCATGTCATCGCCGTCATCATCATCATCATCAAACACATCCTGCCACTATCGACCCTTGGGGTTCTTCATTACTTTGGTTTTATTTGTTCATTTATGCTAGAAGATCTAACTGAAATAATCTCAGCTCTCATGTGTATTTCCTTTTTTTGTACACTTAAAAGTTTGTTTATTTAGTGGCTTAGGGGCATATGTGTTATTGCAACAAATTTTTCCTGATGTTACCTCTTAAACCTTTTATGGACTTGATGTACTTTTGGCTTTTAAGTAGTTTTTGTTTTATTGTTTTTTTTATCCAGCCTAAGAAGGTGAGGATGATCATGAGCAGTTTTGTGTTTTAACAGTCAGAAAAAATCCTTCTCATATTCTTATGTTTCCACCCATAAAAGCAGCCTCTTGAGCTTGAATCAAAGCTAAAAGCCCCAATTTCTTTCTCTAATTTTGCTTTCTGTTTCAGAATTGGACGTCTATGGTATCGTCTTATATGCCATCCTCACCTTCATGGCTACGGTTTCTATGCTGGTCTTCCTAGAGGAGTGTGTGTACATTTACAAGAAAGTGCCTCCTAAAAAGAAGAACTTAATCATCTGGGTGAATGGGGCAGCTCCGGTAAATACATACTTCAAAGTTTCTGCCAAAAGTATTCACACCCCTTTAAATTTGACACATTTTCGTGCATTACCTCAAATCTCTTTGCAAAGAAATTGCAGAATTCTGAAACGGAAAAAATTTACCTGGATTTCAAGATTCTGTGTAATAAACCAATAGAAAGTATTCAATTGTCTGTAATAATGGTGTAAAAAATTATCTATGGTTAAATCTTTATAAAAATGTCTTTTTGTTCTGTGTTTTGGAACAAAAGTGATCATATAAACCTCTAGAGTATAATCAGGGTTTTCGCGGGTCATTAAAAATCATTAAAAGTCATTAAATTATTATTTTTTTAAATAAGGCCTTAATTGGCTTTAAAATTCATTAAATGTGATTATCATGGCATTTAAAATGCTTCATAAAAAAAAAAAAAAAATTACTGTAAGTCAGATATATTACATCGCAATATATTTGTGCGGAAATGCTTCTGGTTGATCGTAAAGCCATATGTTTGGAAAAGTAGAAGAAGAGAATGGGGAAAGGGACATTGCTGCAACCAATCGACAGTAAAGATGACAATGGATTTTGCCGTTTTATATGTATATATATATATAATTTTAATTGCCATATATTGATGGCATTAAAATTATTTCATTTTTATTTCATTTCAAGCATTAAAAAGCAATAAATTAGTTACTAATTTCTGTATTAAACCCTGATTTTTTTTTTTGCCACCTTTACTATTATACCCCTAAATAAAGTCCTGAAAAATGTGATGCTGCCTAACTTTTAAAACATTTTGCCTGCGTGTGAAATCAGTAAACATGATTATATTACCACAGGAGCATTGAGGTGGTTGTATAATGCTGTGTGAATACTTTCTTTTTTTTCAGCAGGAGCAGGGCTTGAATTTAACAGTTTTGGAAAACTTTAGATTAGTCCAATAATATAGTAATAATATATGTAAAATTCAACTGATAAATTAACCATATGTTTTGGGATGTGAGTAAAGGTTTTTGCCTCCTCATAAACATTGTTAAAAATGTCCTTCCCCTCGGCTTTGACAGGTTATCGCCAGCATGTCCTGCATGGGAATGTGGATCCCAAGAGCCGTGATTGTTACAGATCTGACCTCAGCCACGTAGGTTTTTTTTTTTTTTTTTTTTATCTTTTTGTTCTTCTCCCCTAGTCTTTTCATCACCTTCCTCTCTTTGTGCGTTCTATATGCCGTGCCCTTATATATTTGCTGGGGGATGAAAGGGGAAAATTAAACCTCATAATTCCTTGGAAGTCTTTATAGAAAACAGCAGCGTGGTTGAGCAACAGGCTTTCCCTTTCTTGTAGTTTTTTTTCTTTCCTCTAATTAACATCCTCTGTTGCTCTTCTATCCCACTAGCTATTTTGCCATGGTGGTGTTTAAGTTCCTGATTATGATGCTGGAGGAGATTGGAGGGGATGAGGCTTTCGTGAAGCGAGGAGAGAAACGCAAACTGAAGATCAGCACGGGGCCTTGCTGCTGTTGCTGCCCCTGTCTCCCAGATGTGGCCATCACACGGTAAATTCCCCCATGACACTCAGTTTGAGCATAAACCAGACTTTGTTAGGGTTATTTTGTAGCTTCATTGACTCATTGGCTGCTTTATTTGAATCCTGAAATAAGCAGAGTAATTCAGAGGGATCAGAACACATCATTAGTTTGACGTAGTTGGCTCCTTATATTCTGTACAGCATACAACTTTAGTGTTTTTTTTTTGTCTGACTAAAAATGAATCAGTTTACTTTTATTTTGGTTAGATATGCCCTGACCTGATACCAAGATCAAATATTTGCCTTAGGGATTGACTAATTAGCTGGATCAGATATTGGATGAATAATCCCAATTTGTCACAATTTGTTTGTGGGTTGAAGGCCCAAAAGCAGCAGCAGGCAGGCAGAGGTGAATTATTGGTTGATTTAACGAAGAGTAATTGAAAAAAAAAGTCCAAACAAACAGGCAACCAAGAATCCAAAATCCAAAAATGAAAACAAAGTCCAAAAAACAAACAAGAAACCAGGAGTCCAAAATTCAAAACATGAAAAAATAAGTAGAAAACAAACCAGAAAACCATGGAGACATCAGGGAATCAAAACTCAGGGAGGAAAGCTCAGAGAGACGAAGTTGGAGCATGAAAGACGAAGTAAGACGAGGACCCAGCAAAGAGGAACTGAAGAGAGAGGGCTTTTAAAGGAGACAAGGACAAAGAGAGGGCTAATGAGAAGATTGGGAACAGGTGAGGACAAAGCAGAAACAAAACAGGAGCTAGGGTGAAAGGAGAACACCAAAGGGCAGCAGAGGGCAACAAATGACAAACCTGGAAGACTGGAACTAACTAGAAAACACAACAACATAATAATCAAACCACTAGGACTATAAAATATGGAGAAAAGTAAAACTAAAAACTCAAAAGAAAACCTAACAGAACCAAGAAAAACAAAAAAACAAAGAACACAATAAACTAAGAATAAAACCATAAAAACTAAGAAACAAGGAGAAAAGCAAAACTGGATACTCAAAAGAAAAACATCAAAGAAAACAGAAACCTAACACGATCAAATCATTTCGTTTTAGTTTTTTTCATACAACAATGTCTATATTGAACTTGATGCCTTCACTCACATGACAACTTATATGATTCATTTATTAAATCGGTATCAGCCATCAGTTCAGCCCAGGCATCGGTGCTGGACTGTATTGGAAAAAAACTCTCAAATTTTGGCCTCATTATGGAGTAAATGTTGTAGTGTTGTTTTTTCTGGGAGTTTTCTGAGAATTCTGGTGTAAAAACATTGTTCAGGCTTCTTTCTTTTGAAATTTTAGTCAAAGAAGGAAAAGCCTAACAGAAATGTTTCACAGTTGCTAATGTCTGCAGGAAATGATCTTATTCATATTCATGCTTTGTCAGGTTACATCCATTATTATACATGATTTGCAAAACCTTTAATACTTGAATATATATAAAGCTTTTGTATTCAGTCTTTTTTTTCTTAATACCAATCAATAAAATCTTGTGCAATCAGCTGCCTACAAAGGTCATACCCAGTAGACAGAATTCGCTGAATTATTTTATTTTGTTTAAACGTTTAAGATGGGGTGAGATTATAAATCAACATCCCAAGTTTAGAGCATCTCATGGAGCAATGTTCAACATCAGAAAAGATGGATAGCGTATTACAGAACTCGAAACATTTAAGTTCTAAAGAGATAGGCTGGTCAAGGAGCGTATTATTGTATGTTAGAGAAACAGCTGAAAGCCTTTGGTTTCTCTGGAGGAGCAGCAGAGATCCAGCACTCGGATGGGAGAATCTGTGCACTTCACAAATGTGACTTCTTGAAAAAAAAAATTATAAAAGACAGCTATGTTTAAAAGGAACCTAAACAAATTGTCTGTAGATTCCAGGCCCATCCAATGAAAGCTGCTGTTATCTCTGCATCTAATGATGTTTCTTCAAAGGCCCTTTGCAAGACCATGTCATGCTACTTCTGTTGAAAAGCTGGGCCAGAACAAAAATAATAATTTCCTAAGGATCTGAAGGAGGAAACTGTCTCCGTCTCCCATTTGGATGCAACAATTACATAACAATGTGCACTGAGGGCAGGATTTCGCAATGCTAATCATGTACAGATGCAGCCAGGAGTCAATGACAGATTCAGTCATGTCAGAAAGCTTTGAACTAGTTTTTAGCATGTTTGAACAGAATCAACCGATGTGCAAACAGTGGTGGATTCAAACAGCAGGGAAGCAGCGTTTCTAAGAACTCAAGTCAGCACACTCCTGGTCATTAACTTATTCTCGATGCATGCATGCAGCACTGGGGTCATAGCCCCTCATTCCTCTCTCCAATTGCCCTGAGTATTTGTCACAGTGATAGCGACAGAGATACCTTATCGAGGATCTCACATAACATACGCATAGATAGAACCACTTTTAAATAGTTTCTGTTTGTGCAAAAACAGAAAATCTTGTAAATTACAACCTTACATGCAGTGGTACTAATTATGGTCAGGTCAAGACATGCTCAACTTTTTCTTAACTGATTTGTTTAAGATCTTTCAGTCCCTTAGAGCTTCCTGGCACTGTTTTCAATCCCTGGGCATTTTCAGATCTTGACTTGTCACAGGCATAATAAAATTCACCCCTTCCTCACTCTGTATTGCTACAGAAAACCTCAAGACAAGTCTGATATATTTCCAGGACAACTGGGGATTCAACAATGGACTTGTGATAGTGTTTTGTCTCCAAGGTCTGGTTTAATAAAAGGCTGCCATAAAATGATTTCCTCTCTTCCAACTCCAGACGCACGCTTTTCCTGCTCAAGCTTGGCTCCTTCCAGTTTGCCATCCTGAAGCTTGTCTTCACCATCATTTCCCTTATTCTGTGGACCAATGGGAATTTCAGCCAACAAAATGTAAGTTAAAGGGCTGAAAATAAAAACAGCTCCCCAGTCTAAGATATACAGGTATTTCTTTCATTATTGTTGGTTAATGAGTTTTTAAACAGTTTTTTTGTGTACAAGCATTACCTCACAAAGTACTTGTACCCTGTAAACACCAGGGTATTTAATTAGCTTTTAATGTGAACACAAAAACCGACACAATATAAAATTAAAACATGGTAATAAAAACCTTTACAGGCTATGATCATCTTTTAGAGCTGTGTTCAGTCTAACTTGTAAAATTTTAAAGATCATAGCGTTACTAAAATCTGACCGTGATGATTGTCAACTGTCCAATTTGATGGCTAAGAAAAGCAGAATGTTAATCACCCCTCCTTGGAGTACCACACTAAAGGGCTGGTTATACTCCCGAAGCAGTGTGTCGCAGTTAGCATGTTGCAGATATGACGCAGACATTTTTGATTTATGCTAAATATCGAAGCGTGGTCTGCGCTATGTTTATTCCTTGCCATAACCGAAAAGGGGAAAATCATGAACTAGCCGTGGGTCTAGATACAGACGAGGCAGTGAGGTAATGGGGGCAAGTTTGTTCGACAACGGAGGGACATGAGGGAGAAAAGGTGCGGGGATCCAGGTGGAAAAAGGGTCCCAGCGTTCTCGTGCACCTCGCTCCTCTAGCTGGTCCATCTTCCCGAGTCGTTTTCTGCAATTACAGTCAAAACAAACAAACAAAACAAGCCGGTAAGGTACCAAACAGGAGATACGCATGGTGTATCTCCTGCAGATGTATATTTGACTAATCAGAGGCCTCCTGTCTGCAGCACTGTCTGTGGTCACCTACAATTTTGGAGAGGTGCAGCAGAGTGTCTGCGGAGGGGGCGGAGACGTCTCTGCGTTCACCAAGACACCTACGCAGATGACCTAGTTTCGAAGTATAAATCAGCCTTAAGATGGTGGAGGGGTTTCATTGATGTAGATGATATGTTGTCTGGGGTGCAGGTAGAATCCAAGGCAAACTGGCTCTTGATGACAGGTCAGACAAAGAGCAGTTGAGTTTTCGCCTCCCTGAGGTTGTGCAGGAGGTTGAGTGATACTGGCCTGGTCTGTGGAAACGGGTTCCTAGAGAGATGCTGGACTGTCTTCAGCTTTGCAGTGGACCAGTGGGAGAGACAAAGGTCGAGTTAGATTTGCTTGTCTTCCCCCCAGCTCAGCCATCTCTTGTTTGAGTTCACTCTGGTTGATAAGAGGGCCACATCCCTGCATCATCAAATAGTGGGTAGGGCCCTGACTCTTGTCTCAGCCTAAGGGCTGAGTGGCGACACGTTACCCCAGCCGTTCTTCAAGTGCCTGGCAGGAGTGCTTGACAGCTTCCCTCTCATGGACTCTATCATCCTACTGGGGGACTTAGATATACATACAGATATATGTACAGAAGAGCTATATGTGTATATATATTTTATCTCTTTTTATTCTTATTTTTTATCTTATTATATTGTATAGTTGGATGTGTGTATATATCATGTAAAACTGTAACTAGAGCGTGTAACAAAAGTAATTTCCCTCTGGGATTATTAAAGTATTTCTGATTCTGATTCTGACTTCAAGCCCCATGCAGGAATCAGCGATACCTGGTGGGGTGTGATTGGGAAGAATTGCCCCTCAGCTGTAAAACTGAGAGGGGTTTTGGTTATCCCGTAAAAATAAAAAATAAAAAATCCACTGTTTCCAAGTTTAGGTGATTGGCTGTAACACTTAACGTGATTGCGTCATCCAGGAAAAATACACAGGTGGTCACGCCTACAGCCAGGGTTCATGTGTATCTGTTGTGAACTGGTAGGTGGAACCCGTTTAAAATGCCCCCCAGGTCAAAAGTGTGGCTTCACTTTATTAAGACTGATGCCAATAGTGCGCAATGCAATACATCGTGCACGGAAACAATTTAAGAGCAGAAAGTTGCTCGGTGTTTGACTGCAAGAAGAGCGGACCGCAGCCGGGGCGACCATCCTCCTCTCAGCAGCCCGTGGGCAGAGCAAAGCCAGAGCGGAGTGAATCATGCTGCTTTCAAACTGGACGCAGCAGGAGCAGCAAAATCACGTCTGCTGCTTCATTTTTTGCTGCTTGTACCAGCTTCTGACGCGCGGCTGAAGCAGTTTGCTGCTCTGGCTGCGCGGTCGAAAAGTGGCTCTGACGTGCGTTGGGCGGAGCAACTCTATCCTTTCTCTGCCTTGCAGCTATATTTTCTGTGATCAGTGGGAAAAAAGTAGTTTTATTATGTTTTCAAGTGCGAAAATCCACCTGAAAACTTAATCAGTGCTGTCAGTTCATCCTGCCTTCCAATATTTCTGTGGGAGCCGCTCAGACCCCCACATACCAGCGGTGCGCTGTCAATAGGATCCCATTCAACGGGCTTGTTTGTCAGACATGGTAATTTTTCTAAAGGAAAACTGCTAAGTAAAAAGGTCCTCACAATGCAACAGTGAATATTAGACTCTGAAATTTTTTTTTTTTTGTAAGAGGAAAAATGTAAACGGAAAAATCAGAGCTTAAAATAAAACTCAAGATTTGTACTTTTTTATGTTGTGTAATTTTCTTTTTCTTCGAATTGATATTATAAAACTGGTATCGAAAAAAGTATCGTTCAGGAAGCGGTATCGAAGTGAAGGTATCGGTATTGCTACCGGAACCGGAAATTTTTGAACAATACCCAGCCCTATTTAAGGGGGGGATTGTCGTTAAAAGGGGAGATTGTCTCCTGTAAATCCGTGTATCATTCGTTCTTTCTATTTTCAATTGTCAGTCAAAAAACAAAAAATAAAAAATTGACTGGTTATTTTGTTTTTTGTTTTTTATGATTAAACCAAAAACGAAAGAAGGATTTGTTTTTAATCCGTGTATCATTCGTTCTTTCTATTTTCAATTGTCAATCAAAAAACAAAAAATAAAAAATTGACTGGTTATTTTGTTTTTTGTTTTTTATGGTTAAACCAAAAACGAAAAAAGGATTTGTTTTTCATATATCAATTCTAAGCTCAGATCAAGAATACGAAATGGAAAAACGGACAGAATCCGTGTATCATTCGTTCTTTCTATTTTCAATTGCCAATCAAAAAACAAAAAATAAAAAATTGACTGGTTATTTTGTTTTTTGTTTTTTATGGTTAAACCAAAAACGAAAAAAGGATTTGTTTTTCATATATCAATTCTAAGCTCAGATCAAGAATACGAAATGGAAAAACGGACAGCAACGCATAATTTGATTTTAATATTTAATCGGTACAGTTTACGTGACCCGGAAATAGCTCTTTGCGCAGCAGTTGGGGTAATGAAGTGGTTACCATGGCGACGCTAGAACCATACACTATGTTGATCGAGAAGCTGTTTGTTGTTGCTAGTTAAAAGTACAGTGCACAGAAAAGTTTCAAGACAAAAGTTATACCTGGAAAATCCTGCTGATTTTCTCCGTTGTCATGTCCTCCTCCTTAAGAGTCACACGCTTGGATCCTCGAAATAACACGTAACTGTCCATGGCTGATAGGTCCGACTGCCTTATCTGGTGCAGCTTGATCGAACGTGGTGGGGGTAAGCCAATTGTTTTTTTAGCTAACGCTCCACCAAACTTCCGGGTCACGTAAACTGTACCGATTAAATATTAAAATCAAATTATGCATTGCTGTCCGTTTTTCCATTTCGTATTCTTGATCTGAGCTTAAAATTGATATATGAAAAACAAATCCTTTTTTCGTTTTTGGTTTAACCATAAAGAACAAAAAACAAAATAACCAGTCATTTTTTTATTTTTTGTTTTTTGATTGACAATTGAAAATAGAAAGAACGAATGATACACGGATTCGGACAGCAACGCAGAATTTGATTTTAATATTTAATCGGTACAGTTTACATGACCCGGAAGTTTGGTGGAGCGTTAGCTAAAAAAACAATTGGCTTACTCCCACCACGTTCGATTAAACTGCACCAGATAAGGCAGTCGGACCTATCAGCCACGGACAGTTACGTTTTATTTCGAGGATCCAAGCGTGTGACTCTTGAGGAGGACATGACAACGGAGAAAATTTGCAGGATTTTCCAGGTATAACTTTTTTCTTGAAACTTTTCTGTGCACTGTACTTTTAACTAGCAACAACAAACAGCTTCTCGATCAACATAGTGTGTGGTTCTAGCGTCGCCATGGTAGCCACTTCATTACCCCAACTGCTGCGCAAAGAGCTATTTCCGGGTCACGTAAACTGTACCGATTAAATATTAAAAACAAATTCTGCGTTGCTGTCCGTTTTTCCATTTCGTATTCTTGATCTGAGCTTAGAATTGATATATGAAAAACAAATCCTTTTTTCGTTTTTGGTTTAACCATAAAAAACAAATAACAAAATAACCAGTCAATTTTTTATTTTTTGTTTTTTGATTGGCAATTGAAAATAGAAAGAACGAATGATACACGGATTCAACAATCCGTGTATCATTCGTTCTTTCTATTTTCAATTGTCAATCAAAAAACAAAAAATTGACTGGTTATTTTGTTTTTTATGGTTAAACCAAAAACGAAAAAAGGATTTGTTTTTCATATATCAATTCTAAGCTCAGATCTAGAATACGAAATGGAAAAACGGACAGCAACGCAGAATTTGATTTTAATATTTAATCGGTACAGTTTACGTGACCCGGAAGTTTGGTGGAGCTTTAGCTAAAAAAAACAATTGGCTTACCCCCATAGATATCCATAATAAAGGCTTTATTATGGATATCTATGCTTACCCCCACCACGTTCGATCAAGCTGCACCAGATAAGGCAGTCGGACCTATCAGCCATGGACAGTTACGGTCGAGGATCCAAGCGTGTGACTCTTAAGGAGGAGGACATGACAACGGAGAAAATCAGCAGGATTTTCCAGGTATAACTTTTTTCTTGAAACTTTTCTGTGCACTGTACTTTTAACTAGCAACAACAAACAGCGTTCTAGCGTCGCCATGGTAGCCACTTCATCACCCCACTGCCTCGCAAAGAGCTATTTCCGGGTCACGTAAACTGTACCGATTAAATATTAAAATCAAATTCTGCGTTTTTAATCCGTGTATCATTCGTTCTTTCTATTTTCAATTGTCAATCAAAAAACAAAAAATAAAAAATTGACTGGTTATTTTGTTTTTTGTTTTTTATGGTTAAACCAAAAACGAAAAAAGGATTTGTTTTTCATATATCAATTCTAAGCTCAGATCAAGAATACGAAATGGAAAAACGGACAGCAACGCAGAATTTGATTTTAATATTTAATCGGTACAGTTTACGTGACCCGGAAATAGCTCTTTGCGCGGCAGTGGGGTGATGAAGTGGCTACCATGGCGACGCTAGAACGCTGTTTGTTGTTGCTAGTTAAAAGTACAGTGCACAGAAAAGTTTCAAGAAAAAAGTTATACCTGGAAAATCCTGCTGATTTTCTCCATTGTCATGTCCTCCTCCTTAAGAGTCACACGCTTGGATCCTCGAGCGTAACTGTCCATGGCTGATAGGTCCGACTGCCTTATCTGGTGCAGCTTGATCGAACGTGGTGGGGGTAAGCATAGATATCCATAATAAAGCCTTTATTATGGATATCTATGGGGGTAAGCCAATTGTTTTTTTTAGCTAAAGCTCCACCAAACTTCCGGGTCACGTAAACTGTACCGATTAAATATTAAAATCAAATTCTGCGTTGCTGTCCGTTTTTCCATTTCGTATTCTTGATCTGAGCTTAGAAGTGATATATGAAAAACAAATCCTTTTTTCGTTTTTGGTTTAACCATAAAAAACAAAAAACAAAATAACCAGTCAATTTTTTATTTTTTGTTTTTTGATTGACAATTGAAAATAGAAAGAACGAATGATACACGGATTCCTGTAATACCTTAAACCTGTCTATGATTCTTAAGGGTCGGTCGTTTTGGTTATTGGACTTCAAAACAAGTCATTAACTGTTTCTAGAGAAAACCACCTTTAAACATAAGGGTGTTTGTCTGTCCACTTGGCACCAGTGCAGTAATGATAAACCTTATCCTGACCTTTGGGATTTATTTCACCTTTAGCCACATTTTCTGGATGCTCCATCGAGCCAATGACTGGCACCTGGTTTTGAGCTGTGGCTGTTGGAATGGTTGTAAGCCAGACAGACTCTGCAGGCCCAAACGGGTAGTCAGTATCTGCTGGGAATGTCTGTCTCAATCCTTGGTCAAGGGTAAACTTCCATCTCTGGGAGAGATCTTTTCAGATTCCAAGAGAGACTTGGGATATAGAGTTTGAGTGGACCATATACTGACTGGCTCTATGGTGAATGCAGCCACACATAGCATATTGTGTAGTAATCGCAGAACTTTGTGGTGGACAACAGCAGGAAGGGATACCATCAAGCTAAAAAAGCAGTCCTATCTAGAGGCTTAAATAAACATCTGGGAGGGGCTCTTATTATCCATTACTCCTCCACAATGAGAAGAATCAGGTGATTTGGCTCAAGAATCTGTTTTAGATGCCAGCAAGTGTCCTTTGGCAAGTGTTCCAAGCACGCCCCACTGAAAGAAGGGGAGACAGCCCAGGACATGCTTAAGGTACTATGTCTCTTGGCAGTCTATTGAACACCTTAGAGATCACCCAGAGAATCTGTAAATATCTGAAGCTCAGTTGGGAATATCTGTTGAACATCATTATGCTTCAACATAATGGTCTTTGTAGAAACAAGGCTTAAAGACTGCCGCAACTGAAAGGAAGCCCAAAACTGCAAAATTAGCAGTTCTCCCACATTGCTGTACAGGATTTGGACATAAAGACAATAAAGACAGTGCTCTTGTTCTTTCTCGGTGCAAAAAATGTGCCCAACTGACAAGCCAAACAATGGGCTGGCAACGTGCACTTGTTTTAACTCTATACATCACAATGAAAGCATGGATCACAGTGACACAGGGTGGTGATACCATGAAATGTTATTAAATGTCAGGGATGTGGTTGCTTTTGCGAGTCTAGCACTGTTTTTTTTTCTTCAGGAAATTGGTTTTTATTACATGTCATTACTGCTCTAGGACCTAATGTACAAGTTCTCTGTGATAAAAGCTTAACTCTGTTAATAGATGTCAGGTTTTTTCACTAATAGGATAAGAGGATGATAGTTTGTAATTGATTGATTCAGGCTTTACTCTGTCCTTAAAGCATAGTTTGTATGGGTTTTCTGACCTGCCACCATGGTTTTGTATTTTTATTAGTGTAATGGCTATCAAAACTAAAATGAGAAGTGAAAAATTAGCTTTTAGCTTTCATTGTTTTCTTTCCTTTCCAAATCTTGAGATATTCAGAATTACTGGATGATTTGCTCTTCTTGTGTGAGATCAAGCACATCCCCCTATAAAGATGCTATTTGTATCCACTATTTAAGCAAATATTTTATCCCCAGCTCCACTGAGAATCTTTATGCTGCACTACGGTATTTAAAGAGGGATTATTGAGTTTTCTAATGACACTGCCACTTGTGGCTAAAATATATTTCTGCAGCACTCTTCTGTTCATTCTCGTAGCTCGTTCTTAAGACGTTTTCACCTTACACGGAGTTGCCATTGATGTGTGAGTTGAGCTGGATGCCCTTGAATATTCTCAAAATCAATAATAATAACTTTTAGACTGTTTGCTAGGTTGTACCCCTTCAACACGGACGTGCTTGACATCACAACCTCTGAAAAATGCGGGAACTTCCAAACCGAAGGAAATTCATGAAAATAGTCTACAGGCTTATAGATGGATCAGTGCTGAACTACTGAGCTCATCAAATTATGTTTTAATGATAAAGGCTCAAATAAAAAGGCTATTTAAAGGATATTTTTCAGTTAAAAACTTACATAATGTCTCAATGAAGCCTATGGCATTTGTCCAAAAAAATGTCTTTGAACTTTCTTTCTTTCTTACTTTCTTACTTTCTTTCTTTCTACAAATAGTGAGAAATTCTGTTTATTTCTGATGCTTTTTGCCCATAAAACTCTCATTTTGTCATGATGGGTTCAGAAAAGCCCAATATGCAGAACACAACGGAGTCTGATGAAAAGTTTAACAGAGTTTATTGAAGCACATGAAATATTACACTGGAACTGGTTCAGGCCTGGGGGCAGGTTCACTGGAGTCTGTAAGAATGACAGTTCAGTTAGCTCTGGGACTGAAGAGTTTGAGTTTGAGAGTTTCTGAAGAATACCTTGATTAGTCCGGGTTTTGCTTTGAGAGAGGAACTGTTGGGTCCAGAGACTGTTTAGTTCAGCAGAGTCCAATAACCGTTTCAGCGTCTTACTTCTGACTTGAGGGCAGACCTTGGTTTGGGGTTTCCAGCTCTTAGCCAAGAGCTGCATGGGAATCCAGAGAAGAGTCTTCAGGTTTGGCTCAGAGGGCAGGCTCGGCAGGTTAAGCTCATCCAGAGCTAACAAGGGAAACAGGATTCCTGAAAGCAGAGACAAGGAGGTGTTAGAATCTTATCTCAACAGAGATAACAAAGATTCTCAGGAGATTGCTAGGCTCAGGTGCTAACCAAACTGGATCAACACTGCGGCGCCGAGGCAAGGTCTGAAGGCAGGTTATATACAGGAGGATCCACTGATGACAAGATGCGCCTCAGGTGTGTTGGAGGCTCAGCTCAGGAGGATCCACGGCGCACTCCGCTGGAGAAAGGTGGTACAGCTCCAGATCCCAACACATTTAGTATTTATTGGACAAATAAAATTGTAGGAAACGAGACATAATGGAAAATTGCCCCTATTATGTATTTGAGAACCAGCCTGGCACCCTCTCCCTTCACGCTGGTCACCATCTTGGCGGATTACATAGTTGCTCAACTAGTGTTGGTCCAAAATCAGCCAGTGTTGTGGTGATGGTCACGCACAATTGCTAGGTGGGTTAGAGGTTAGGACCACATGAAGGCTGTTCCATCCTATTTAATCCACATAGGTTGCATCTAATAAAAATATCTTCAAGGATATAATTTGCTTCCTAGCAGTGATTTGTGTGTTTTTCATTTCCATGGCTGCAGAACCTCCTCTTTGTGTAGTTTCACTGATATTACCTCAAATAATGGCAATCCTTGTTATTCTGGTGAGAGAGATGCCACCCCACATCCTAACTCAACCTCTACATAACCCTGCTCGGCATTTGGGAACAGACCTTTATGTGTGCAACTCAGATTTTCAGCTCAGCTGCTCAACCCACAAAGACATGTCTTTACTAATGTGGTAGAATTTAATGGATCTGTTGCTAAGAGGTGCTGCTATGGATAATGCATGACGAACCAAACACAAATTGTCCTTATTCCCTGTGCCATGATGACATTGCTACCTTCAATGTCAGATTGTTTAAAATACATTAAAAGGAATTCACTTTTATATTTGTGTTATTCATTTCATGTTTTTTTTATTTTTTTTATTTTACTTTTTTTCATATTTTAAATGTTGTGATGGTATGTTTTAATAAGACTCGTAATGTTCTGTATGAGTTTTTGCATATGCATTTGCAGGCTTATTATCTAAAGATTTTGAGAATTAATAAAAACCAAATCACATTTTTATGTTTTATGATGACATTTAGCTTGTTGTTGAATTGTTGCAAGGATCTTGGCATGAAAAAAATTATTATTACATGATTATATCTCCACTGTGTTTATTTTCTGTTGTTCATCGATCATCTTTTAGATGACAATCACTGGAGCATCTATATGGATCAATCCATTTGTGGGCATCTTAACAATCATTGGTCTGTGGCCTGTCACCATGACTTTCATGCATCTGAGAAACACCTTACAGTCAATTAAGATCGTTCCCAAGTACGCTATGTACCAGGTAAGGTACAATGGAAGGACACACTTCCCCAGCACTGAGGTTGTCTAAAGCTAACGGTATTCATGTGATGGTGTTTGTAGATGCTGCTGATCATGACCCAGCTGCAGACCGCTATAATCAACATCTTGGCCATGAACAAGGTCATCGCCTGCTCTCCACCCTTCTCATCTCCATTCAGAGGATACAGTGAGTCACAACACAATTACTAACGCCGTTACCTTTTTTTAGTAACGAGTAATCTAACTAATTACTTTGACTGTAACTATAACGTTACCATTGCCGACACCCCGTTACTGCGCGTTACTCAGGTCGCACAATTAACCTTTTTTTCACGATAGGACTCGTGTGCGTCTCGTCATGAGAGAGGGGAGGATGAGATTGGCTGATGTATAGTGAGATTCCGTCTGTCAGTTTGGTAGGTGGGTGTTTCTGCTGGCGGGTGTTAACGTACAGCACACACAGAGAGCTGGAGAGTGAGGATGACTCCAGAAGCAAAACAGCGTTTTCCAGATGGAAATACCGGTGTTACGTCGAGCTGCGTTTCCCCATCAGATACAGTTTCCCCTGCATCTCCGCACAGCACAGGCGGTGAGATTCACCACGCAAGCGACAGGAGACGCACATGCTCGCTAAAGGCGCGCAACAGTCGCCCTGTGGTCCCGCCACAGGGGAACTACGGAAAGCGTGAATGATCAAATGTTAGCCTGGATGGATGGATGGATGGATGGATGGATGGATGGATGGATGGATGGATGGCTGTCTGTCTGTCTGTCTGTCTGTCTGTCTGTCTGTCTGTCTGTCTGTCTGTCTGTCTGTCTGTCTGTCTGTCTGTCTGTCTGTCTGTCTGTCAGTCAGTCAGTCAACCCAAACACACAGGATTTCAGAATTAGACATCCCCAGTTATTAATTTCATACACTCACCAGATCTGAACGCCCTGTTAAAAAAAACTTCACACCCATGAGTAGAGATAATGCAGCCTGATGATAGGTACACCGCATCAGATACCGTTCCCCCCATGTTAAGCAGGGGAAACGCTATCTGACGGGGTTTATAGGCCCGTCAGATAGCCTTCCCCCCATGTTAAGCAGGGGAAACGCTATCTGACGGGGTTTATAGGCCCGTCAGATACCGTTCCCCCCATGTTAAGCAGGGGAAACGCTATCTGACAGGGTTTATAGGCCCGTCAGATGGCGTTCCCCCATGATGTAATTTACTTTGAGTTGCAATAAATGCAAAACTCTCTGCAGGTTCTTGTCTTTGTCGTCCACTCTATTCAGCTGTCTTTGGAAACACACAGCGAGAAGGTGGGGGCCGGGTGGTGAGGCCTAGTGGTGGCAATAGTTACTTTTACTATTAACTAGTTACTTTTATTGTGGAGTAACTCAGTCACTTTTTGGGAGAAGTAACTTGTAATTATAACTAATTACTTTTTCAAAGTAACCAACACTGGTCTTTACTGAAGGTCTGGTTACATCTAACCTAGTGGTTGACTCCCCCTAGTGGTCTGGTGCACTTCCATATTTACAGGACAAAAATAACTTATTGTTATTTTTTTCTAGCATTAGTTTTGGATTTCCTTTTTAGTGTTTAGTGTCTTTGCATTACGGCTATGTTTGCATTGCGTTTAGATGTGATTATAACAATCGAGATGTACATGTTTTTGCAAAGTTGCAAACATTTTAAATGTCATATTAATAATAGTTTTTTTATTAAAAATATCTTTGAAATTTTTTGTAATATTTTTGCAATCATAGCTTCAGCTATAGATTAGAGTTTGAACGGTTCCAGAAAATGTAACTAGGACAGAACTTCACTTCTAATTTATATGATTCTCTATAACTTTAATTCATTTTAGTTCATTCACAACTCGTGTCATTTTAGGGCTCTTTAAAGAGGCAGTTCTATGGAATCATACAGAAAAACTGGTTGAATATTTTCTATCTAAGGAAACTCAGCTGACTGCATCGGGTCATTGACTGCAGAATTCTCTCCTCCTGGACGATCATGTGTCAGTAGTGGACAGTGGCTTCCTTAATACTACTGACTTTGCAGCAATCCACCAAGCATGCATGTAGCATAAGAGAGAAAGAAAAAACTCCCTTATTACTATGATATAAAGGAAGTTTAAAATTGAAAAATTTTAATTTGTATGTGCACTTGCAAAATGTTCCTGAAACCTTTTTTAGATTCAACATTTTCTCTATAACACATTGTTTTGTTTTTTTATTTGAATTGTTGAAGGATTATCACCTAAAAGGTATAAAAAGGTGTCTCCACTTTTCAATCATATGAATCTGTTGTTTTTTTTTTTTTTTTTTTTTTTAGGGCTTTCTTGAGCGCCACTGTCTAAAAAAATAAATGGATAAATCACATCAGGCCTAACAGAATTGTTATATATAAAATGTTGCTTCAGTCTGATGATGACTGGCGTGAGGAAACGCATCACTGTCACCGTGCCTCTTTGTGCAAACATTGTTTCTGCTCCGTCACTTTACGCCCTCTGTCTCCGCAGTGCTCAGTCAGAAGCTTCTCATCCTGGAGATGTTCATCATCACTCTGGTCAACCGACTGCTGTATCGACGGCAGTACGACCCTCTGCCAGAGGAAGAACCGGGCGACAATGAGAACACCAAGATGGTCGAAATAACAGTTTCTGCATGAATGTGTGTGTCTGAGTGTGCGTCTATGATTAGGAAAAATGTGTAGAGTTTTATTAATCAATAAATATGAATTCAATGTAAATCAGTTAAGTGGTTCTATGTTTGACTGATGGGACACTCAGGTCACTTTTTAGAAAACAGCATCTTGACATAAAGGGAGCTTATTACAGCAGTCTGATGGAATATTTTTCTCTTTTAAAGTATGTTTCCTCTTAAGTATGAACACTAACTGACCCGACTGTACATTGGTGCTGTGAAATAATTATCTGTTCTCTAATGGCACCTTATTGAATTTTATAGCATTTTTTCCACATAAAAATGTACAGCTTTCAAATGTACATTCTTGTTTAAAATCTTTCCCTAAATGTTATGATTGGACTTAAATCTCTGTTTGCTGACAATCTTTGAGGTTTTAAATGGTTTCCTCTTAGTTTAATGCAAGCTCTTCATGTTTGCTTTTAAAGCATGCAGTGTAAAAGTTATACCAGCAACTGTGAGCCGCTTGGGCATTGAGGCGGTGCAGCCCAGACTATGGCACCTCCATCTCCGTTCATCACAGCTGAATGGGGAGTATTTCAGGGAAGCTTTAATCAGTCTGTATTTTTGCTGCTATTTTTATTTAGATTCTGACATTAAATTTGGAGCAAGGTTAGAGTACCATAACGGAGACAGAAGTGACAGCATTACCAACTGTAAATTGGTTTCCCCCCGCCTCAGCTAGGGGTAATTAGATAACACATTGCTGTTTCAAAGAGGATCAAACCATGAGTTGTTTTTGTTTTCCCTTTGTTATTATGAATATTAATTATGTAACATCTCTACTGACTTTTGTGTGTTTGTGTTTATGATTGTCTAGAGTTTTGTTTTTTTGTTTGCTAAAAGAGAGACCTTTACTTTGCAAGGATTTAGATTCCTTTTAGTTTCCCCAAAAGCGTACCTTTGTTCAATATGTAACAGCTTTTTAATATGAATGATGGGAAAAAAAGCTGAAAATCAGGGGCCAAAGATTTGTTAAAGGAGAATACTGTAGACTAGTGTACCAATGTTATTGTCAATAAAGATGCTTGTATTTTTCTACAGGACTTTTTTGCTTTGTTTTTTGTTTTTTTGTGTGTGTGTCAGTGTGCTGGTTTTACAAAGTGGAAAGAAAATGGTATAGAGCTGCGCTGGTGAAGATTCTCAGTCATCCAGGTCATAGTCATTTCAAAAAAGTAAAAAAAAAAAACAGCAGTGGACTTTGTTTCCCAGTTTGAAGATCTTTCACTTCCCATCCAGGAAGCTTCTATAATTGAAAAAGCTTCCTGGATGGTAAGTGAAACGTCTTTAAAAACTTGAAAACAAAGTACAGTGGATTGTTTTTTAACTTTTTTGGAAGGTATAGAACTTTCTATTTTTTAGGTTTATATATGCCTTACAGTTCTTTAACTGGAAACACATGAGTTGCCTTCCCTAGTTTGCCCTACATTAATCTAGGGGGGGAAACAACGCAGAGTTAAGCTGAGTAAACTTTAAAATTTATTCTTTAGATTTTTCTTCTCTCTCTCTCTCTTTTTTTTTTTTTTTTACATCTTTAATATAATGTGATCTTTGTTATGATTTCCTTGACTTTGAATTGGACATTGCTTTGATAATAAACTGAATTAACAGCTTTAATGGTCCCCGTTGAAATTATTGACTACAGTTAATGGGAAATACATAATATTCTGTTACTTCTATATTTTTTTTATCTTTAAAAATCACTTTAAATGCCTTTTAAACCTTAGACATATTTATCATTGCTGAACCTGGATACCTGGTCATTGTTATGTTATCATCGTGCCACTAGAGGGAGGCAGAGACCCTGCTTGGTCTCTATTTATTCAGCAGAGCCGAGCGCGATTTGTGGCACTGGCAGGTCGCTCTGGAACTTCCGGTGGCAGGTCGGACTGCCACGGCGTATTACTGGCAGCTGCCAGTAGTTGTGGCAGCTGCCACTAGGCTGCCACAACTACTGGCAGCTGCCACAACTACGGAGACTGGCTGCCAGACCGGTTTAAACCGTTTCTGGGGCTGCCGGCGCCGTTTTTCGGCAAAAAACTTAGTTAACGTGACTCTATTGGTGGATTTTTTTTTTTTTTTTTTTATTACGATCTTAGTTAACGTGACTCTATAGGTGGATTTTTTTTTTTTTAATTACGATCTTATTGTTTAATAAAATGTGTCAAGCCTTTCATAAAGTCTTAGAGGTAATTCGTCTGAAAATAAGTGGAAATTGACAACTGTCACATCAGGGTGACAGTCTTCACTGACACCTGCCAGTAGTTGTGGCAGCTGCCACAACTACGGAGACTGGCTTCCAGACCGGTTTAAACCGTTTCGGGGGCAGCCGGCGCCGTTTTTCAGCAAAAAACTTAGTTAACGTGACTCTATAGGTGGATTTTTTTTTTTTTATTACGATCTTATTGTTTAATAAAATGTTTCAAGCCTTTCATAAAGTCATATTTATTTAATGGAACGACGTAATTCGTCTGAAAATAAGTGGAAATTGACAGCTGTCACATCAGGGTGACAGTCTTCACTGACACCTGCCAGTAGTTGTGGCAGCTGCCACAACTACGGAGACTGGCTTCCAGACCGGTTTAAACCGTTTTGGGGGCTGCCAGTGCCGGTTTTCGGCAAAAAAGCTTAGTTAGCGTGACTCAAGGTGGATTTTTGTTTTGAAATGATGATGTTATTGTTTAATAAACTGTGTCAAGCCTTTCATAAAGTCATATTTATTTGATGGAACGACGTAATTCGTCTTAAAATAAGTGGAAATTGACAGCTGCCACGACAGGGTGAAAGTTTGGCTGTCCTGCCAGTTTATGCTGGCAGCCTGGTAGTAGTTGCCAGTCGTTGTATATATATGTATAATATATATATGTATATATTGTATATATGAGAGAGAGAGAGAGAGAGAGAGAGAGAGAGAGAGAGAGAGAGAGATTTTTAGTGCTTTATGAACGTAACAACAAGGTTATATGGCCTGCATGCTTGACTCGAGACAGCCTCCAAACTGGCCCGGTCGGGAGGGTGGAGAAATCGGCTGCGGCTTCCTCTAGTCTTGTGACGCATGCCTGCAAATCTTCATCATCCACCAAAGTTCGTACTGTAACATTACCATTGCTGTTCGTCTCGTCATCTACTCTTGATTCTGTTTAATGTTCGGGCCTAAATATGAAAAACTGCTTTTTTGACAATTATGCTGCCACACGTTCTCATTAATTTCTTGGTTAGTTAGCAGGTGCTCTCTCAGGTAAATATCTAGATCCAGTAGGTTACATTATTGCTTTTGCGCCATCTACTGTCTGAACTCGGGAGTGGGTATTAGTTTACTTTAACCGCTTCGGGAAGAAAACTTATTAATACTCTTTACAATAAAAACAAAATTAACAAATGTGAAGGACACAAGACATGTATTTATATTAGGGCTGTAAAAAGATCATTTTTTAATTGCAATAAATCACATAATGTTGATAGTTAATTGCAAGATTAATCACAAATTAATTATGTATTTTATAATTTCATATCTGAACGTGTAATAGCCTGTTAGGGCATTTTCAAAGGCAATTTGGGAATAAATGACACTAATAAAATACATGCTTGTACAAACAATATTTTAATTTTGTTATTTTTCAAGCACTTTCAGAATTGGAATGAAGACATCCTAGTGCCAAATGAATCCGTGTATCATTCGTTCTTTCTATTTTCAATTGTCAATCAAAAAACAAAAAATAAAAAATTGACTGGTTATTTTGTTTTTTATGGTTAAACCAAAAACGAAAAAAGGATTTGTTTTTCATATATCAATTCTAAGCTCAGATCTAGAATACGAAATGGAAAAACGGACAGCAACGCAGAGTTTGATTTTAATATTTAATCGGTACAGTTTACGTGACCCGGAAGTTTGGTGGAGCTTTAGCTAAAAAAAACAATTGGCTTACCCCCATAGATATCCATAATAAAGGCTTTATTATGGATATCTATGCTTACCCCCACCACGTTCGATCAAGCTGCACCAGATAAGGCAGTCGGACCTATCAGCCATGGACAGTTACGGTCGAGGATCCAAGCGTGTGACTCTTAAGGAGGAGGACATGACAACGGAGAAAATCAGCAGGATTTTCCAGGTATAACTTTTTTCTTGAAACTTTTCTGTGCACTGTACTTTTAACTAGCAACAACAAACAGCGTTCTAGTGTCGCCATGGTAGCCACTTCATCACCCCACTGCCTCGCAAAGAGCTATTTCCGGGTCACGTAAACTGTACCGATTAAATATTAAAATCAAATTCTGCGTTTTTCCATTTCGTATTCTTGATCTGAGCTTAGAATTGATATATGAAAAACAATCCGTGTATCATTCGTTCTTTCTATTTTCAATTGTCAATCAAAAAATAAAAAATTGACTGGTTATTTTGTTTTTTATGGTTAAACCAAAAACGAAAAAAGGATTTGTTTTTCATATATCAATTCTAAGCTCAGATCAAGAATACGAAATGGAAAAACGGACAGCAACGCAGAATTTGATTTTAATATTTAATCGGTACAGTTTACGTGACCCGGAAGTTTGGTGGAGCTTTAGCTAAAAAAAAACAATTGGCTTACCCCCATAGATATCCATAATAAAGGCTTTATTATGGATATCTATGCTTACCCCCACCACGTTCGATCAAGTTGCACCAGATAAGGCAGTCGGACCTATCAGCCATGGACAGTTACGGTCGAGGATCCAAGCGTGTGACTCTTAAGGAGGAGGACATGACAACGGAGAAAATCAGCAGGATTTTCCAGGTATAACTTTTTTCTTGAAACTTTTCTGTGCACTGTACTTTTAACTAGCAACAACAAACAGCGTTCTAGCGTCGCCATGGTAGCCACTTCATCACCCCACTGCCTCGCAAAGAGCTATTTCCGGGTCACGTAAACTGCACCGATTAAATATTAAAATCAAATTCTGCGTTTTTCCATTTCGTATTCTTGATCTGAGCTTAGAATTGATATATGAAAAACAAATCCTTTTTTCGTTTTTGGTTTAACCATAAAAAACAAAAAACAAAATAACCAGTCAATGTTTTATTTTTTGTTTTTTGATTGACAATTGAAAATAGAAAGAACGAATGATGCACGGATTAAAAACGGACAGCAACGCAGAATTTGATTTTAATATTTAATCGGTACAGTTTACGTGACCCGGAAATAGCTCTTTGCGCGGCAGTGGGGTGATGAAGTGGCTACCATGGCGACGCTAGAACGCTGTTTGTTGTTGCTAGTTAAAAGTACAGTGCACAGAAAAGTTTCAAGAAAAAAGTTATACCTGGAAAATCCTGCTGATTTTCTCCATTGTCATGTCCTCCTCCTTAAGAGTCACACGCTTGGATCCTCGAGCGTAACTGTCCATGGCTGATAGGTCCGACTGCCTTATCTGGTGCAGCTTGATCGAACGTGGTGGGGGTAAGCCAATTGTTTTTTTTAGCTAAAGCTCCACCAAACTTCCGGGTCACGTAAACTGTACCGATTAAATATTAAAATCAAATTCTGCGTTGCTGTCCGTTTTTCCATTTCGTATTCTTGATCTGAGCTTAAAATTGAAATATGAAAAACAAATCCTTTTTTCGTTTTTGGTTTAACCATAAAAAACAAAAAACAAAATAACCAGTCAATTTTTTATTTTTTGTTTTTGGATTGACAATTGAAAATAGAAAGAACGAATGATACACGGATTAAAAACCAATCCTTTTTTCGTTTTTGGTTTAACGATAAAAAACAAAAAACAAAATAACCAGTCAATTTTTGATTTTTTGTTTTTTGATTGGCAATTGAAAATAGAAAGAACGAATGATACACAGATTAAAAACAATCCGTGTATCATTCGTTCTTTCTATTTTCAATTGTCAATCAAAAAACAAAAAATAAAAAATTGACTGGTTATTTTGTTTTTTGTTTTTTATGGTTAAACCAAAAACGAAAAAAGGATTTGTTTTTCATATATCAATTCTAAGCTCAGATCTAGAATACGAAATGGAAAAACGGACAGCAACGCAGAGTTTGATTTTAATATTTAATCGGTACAGTTTACGTGACCCGGAAGTTTGGTGGAGCTTTAGCTAAAAAAAACAATTGGCTTACCCCCATAGATATCCATAATAAAGGCTTTATTATGGATATCTATGCTTACCCCCACCACGTTCGATCAAGCTGCACCAGATAAGGCAGTCGGACCTATCAGCCATGGACAGTTACGGTCGAGGATCCAAGCGTGTGACTCTTAAGGAGGAGGACATGACAACGGAGAAAATCAGCAGGATTTTCCAGGTATAACTTTTTTCTTGAAACTTTTCTGTGCACTGTACTTTTAACTAGCAACAACAAACAGCGTTCTAGCGTCGCCATGGTAGCCACTTCATCACCCCACTGCCTCGCAAAGAGCTATTTCCGGGTCACGTAAACTGTACCGATTAAATATTAAAATCAAATTCTGCGTTTTTCCATTTCGTATTCTTGATCTGAGCTTAGAATTGATATATGAAAAACAAATCCTTTTTTCGTTTTTGGTTTAACCATAAAAAACAAAAAACAAAATAACCAGTCAATTTTTTATTTTTTGTTTTTTGATTGACAATTGAAAATAGAAAGAACGAATGATACACGGATTAAAAACAAATCCTTTTTTCGTTTTTGGTTTAACCATAAAAAACAAAAAACAAAATAACCAGTCAATTTTTTATTTTTTGTTTTTTGATTGACAATTGAAAATAGAAAGAACGAATGATACACGGATTCAAATGTTAAACTCTGGGCTATTGCTAAATGACTAATAATGACGCCCTGCTGTTTACACAATGTGTAAATAAATTTGTAAAGAAATACCTGTTTTCATGCCGATATATTTTTTGCCTCTTAAACAAAGATAGACATGGTATTACGCATATACATGATTAAAAATTGTACATTTCAATAAAGTCATATGTTTTGTTAATTTTTTCGATCTCTCATCTAATTCTGAGCTTTCAAACCAACAACAATAACTTCTTTGAATGTTTTTGCTTGCTGTTTATATCCATTTTCATATAGTTTTAACCCAGGAAAAAAGTTTTAAATTTCTAGTTTATTGCGGAGTGGGAGAGGGGGGGATTGGTCTGACCTAAGAAGGCCGCTCTGTCGGCACGCCTCTCACCTGAGGACGGGGCGTCTACGTATACGTGTCTGTGGTATCAACAGTAAATGGTTGCCAGATATGCGGTAACTCTGACCCTATTTTAAAGTTTCATCAAAATACACTAAGCATAGAAATTGGTTTGTTATCCTTGAAAACCCAAGGCAGGTAAGTGGTTTTAACAGCCAGACCATATATTTACAGGTTTTAGTAGCCAAGAACAACTACAAACAACTTAGTCAGTAATAGTTAACTCAGTCCAACAATTTATTTTATTCAGAAAAAGGAATTTATCCATTTATTTTACTCAATATTGATCGAGTAAGATATTATTGCTCATCTTAAAATATTAGCAATACATTAAAACTTATAAATGTTGTTTTTCTTTTACGTATTTGACAGAGGATACTTTTTGATACATCCTCCTACGACAACAAATGCTGATTTGATTGGGATGGAGAAAACTGAACAGATCATACGATGGAGTGATAACACAACAAAGCAGAAAACATTGCCAAAAATAACTTGGCACAAAAAATGTAATATTTCAGTGACAGCAACAACTTTAATAACAACTGAACTTGAACAATGTCTCCCTCTTGAGTCCTTTTGTAAAAATAGGTACCAATTTTACAATGGCTTCCAACACTGCCAGGTGATTTCTTGTCTGCATAACCAAAACAAACTTTAAAAACAAAAGAAATGTAAATAGACAATTGACAAATATCACAGTGGTCACCCATAAAAATATTTGTCCTGATGCAATGCCCTTAACTTAAATGATGCATCATATGTAAATGGTGTTAGGGAATAATAAGCAATGCTAAAATTGTGTGATAATAAGAGTATCCATTATAAAAAAATAAAACATTTGAACATGGAAATCTGACTGATTTAGTATTTTACAACTGCTGTACATTATTTGTATCTTTTTAGGTTGTCATCCAGTGGCTGCGAAACAACAACCTTTGCCGCTACCAAGCCGAGATGATGCTCATGAATACCGTGAAGGAAAATGAGGGGTAAATAACAACTGCGTGTGCACAACTACATATACTGCATTCATTAAAGGATACAGTACTGGCTCACCCCCCCCCCCCCCCCCCCCCCCTCTCTCTTTTTGTTCATTTATTTCCAGACTTTCAGAATCCCAGGAAGAAGAAGCCACAGAAAAGGTTAACAGAAAAGGGTTAAACTACATAGCTATTTGAATGTAATCTGTTTTTGTCAAATGTAAAAGGAAACATGATCCCTTGATGTAGGCTAAATTAGCAATCTGTAACTAATCTATCATTTTCTGCAGGGAAGCCCGTTCATTGTCGATAGTCAGGCTGCAGCTGACTGGTGCAGAGAACAAAAATTTAGTGGAAGAATAACACTTCCTGTTGTTCTGGATATGGACAAGCTAGAACAAGCAGAAGCTCTCGAGGCCCTCAAGACATGGGATGAAGACTATCATGAATATTCTCCAGCAGAGCATTTTACTTTTGTTTTTGAAAAGAAGGAGGATTATGAAAAGTTCTGTTTGTACATTGTGGATGTAAAAAAACTAAAAGTTTTTGCAAGATTTGAATAACTTCTGTAAATAAAGACTTTTACAAGTAACCATATATCTTTATTGCTGCAGCCTATCTGGATTTTAGATAGATTTAAGGAGAGACACATACTAATCATCACCATAGAATTACAATTACTACGACCTAACCTCATTTTCACCCTCCAGTATTATGTGGAACGATGTCAACTCCCAGTGTTCTCTGACACCCTCATGGCCAGGTGCTTTCAGTATGGCTATGTATGTCATACTAACTATTCTGTGTAACACATCAGCAGTGTGTGGAATGCCTCTTTCCTTACAGCACATTAAATACATAGATAGCACTATTTACGCTATGGCTTCCAAAGTAAATGCAGCCACACCATTAAAGGTTTTACACATATTAATAAGCAATATCATGGTTTTAAAAGAGTATTTCACAGACAAGTGGCCAGGGACACCTAGTGTCAGGTTCCAGTGGCAGCTGTCAATTTCCACTTATTTTCAGACGAATTACCTCTAGGACTTTATGAAAGGTTCACACAGTTTATTAAACAATAAGATCGTAATTTTAAAAAAAAATCCACCTAGAGTTACCTTAACTAAGTTTTGTTTGCCGAAAAACGGCGCCGGCAGCCCCCAAAACGGTTTAAACCGGTCTGGAAGCCAGTCTCCGTAGTTGTGGCAGCTGCCAGTAGTTGTGGCAGCTGCCACAACTACTGGCAGGTGTCAGTGAAGACTGTCACCCTGATGTGACAGCTGTCAATTCCCACTTATTTTCAGACGAATTACCTCTAGGACTTTATGAAAGGCTTGACACAGTTTATTAAACAATAACATCATCATTTCAAAACAAAAATCCACCTATAGAGTCACGTTAACTAAGTTTTTTGCCGAAAAACGGCGCCGGCAGCCCCCGAAACGGTTTAAACCGGTCTGGAAGCCAGTCTCCGTAGTTGTGGCAGCTGGAAGCCAGTCTCCGTAGTTGTGGCAGCTGCCACAACTACTGGCAGGTGTCAGTGAAGACTGTCACCCTGATGTGACAGCTGTAAATTCCCACTTATTTTCAGACGAATTACCTCTAGGACTTTATGAAAGGCTTCACACATTTTATTAAACAATAAGATCGTAATAAAAAAAAAAATCCACCTATAGAGTCACGTTAACTAAGATCGTAATAAAAAAAAAAAAATAAATCCACCTATAGAGTCACGTTAACTAAGTTTTTTGCCGAAAAACGGCGCCGGCAGCCCCCGAAACGGTTTAAACCGGTCTGGCAGCCAGTCTCCGTAGTTGTGGCAGCTGACAGTAGTTGTGGCAGCCTAGTGGCAGCTGCCACAACTACTGGCAGCTGCCAGTAATACGCCGTGGCAGTCCGACCTGCCACCGGAAGTTCAAGAGCGACCTGCCAGTGCCACAAATCGCGCTTGCTGTCTCTCTATTTATTTCCGCCGAAGCAAAACTCGCACGACTGTTTTAAAAACGTAAACTCTTTTAATGGTTTCATTACTACTCAAAGAGAAATTTAAATGTATTATACGATAATACAGCCAACCTACTACAAAAATAAACAACTACCTTCTAATGATATTAACTGACATGGTTTTAACCAATCAAATTGATACTATTGGCCACTTCCCAGTTTTCAGCCAATCGAGGCACAGCTTAAGCTTTCGACTCACCCGCTAAGTGCGGTTGAGTGGGAATTGAAGTACGTGCTTCACAAAACGTCACCACGGGCCCGGATGTTGAATGTTCGAAACTTCAAAATAAAATCACTCGCATCAGCATGTTTACTAGCCCACCGAGGAGAGACAAAATGAAGGGTTCTGGTTTTTCATATTTTTAAGAACAGAAAGTGTTTTGGATAAAGGATGATCAAAAGTCATCGTAACAGAACTTTCAAAGTTAGAACAAAATGTTTTAAATATATCTGTGCTGTGGTATGAGCTCTGAGAAACATCTCTAAATATTTTCCTTGAATCAGTTTTGATCTCACATTGGATAAATTTACCTCTGCATTTAACCCATCCCCTGCAGAGCCGTGGGCGACCATACGTCCTGCTGATGGATTCAATATCTGTTTATATTGTATTGAAGCTATGACGCCAATAAATCAAAGCGCATAATGCCCATATCACACCTAATATATTGTAACAAGCCCATGCATTTTCAGCCTTACACTTTCTTCCTTTCTACTTAATAAAAAATGACCCCAAACCTCATATGTGCATGTAAACATGGACAAATGAAGCCTGATATGTACATGCTACGTTACTTCTTGCTGTTTGACGTGGGCCAAACTAAAAATGTTTAATTTCAGGTTGTTTGGGATTACTAAATAATTCTAATTTGCAGGAATATACATATACTTTTTTTTTTTTTCTGGCCAGCCTGAAGTTTTTAACTGCTTAGTCAGACATTTCATCTTGATTGCATTAAATAATGCTGGGAAAAAGACGTAAAGGGCTTCTATGCTGTTTTTGATTGTTGCTTTTTATTTAGATTTGATATTAGAAAAATTTCCAGAATTTCCCTTTTTCAACTCGGGAGTAACACCTAAAAGATAAATATCCTGTCCAGGCAGGGGTGATGCTGAGAAACTCGTCCATACGGTTGATACTTCAATGCTGGACTATTGTAAGTCTTTCCTATCAGACAGTCCACAACAAGAGTTCAGATAAAAATATTGATAGATACAGTGTGATCATATTGCTTCTTCCACTGCTTCCCTTCACTGTCTTTGTCTTATCTCAAAAACAGCACTGGAAATTCTTCTTCAGCTCTACCAGATACTAAGGATATGTTTGCAAAATCCCAACTTTGCTGAAAGTGATAAAAACTATTTTTTATACTCTAATTATGACATAGATTTACATACATTTTATTGTCATTTTTTATGCACAGAGTGTGCTTTCGCACAATGAGTGTGCGAAAGCTGGCATTAGCCCATTACTCCTAGTGCATGCCCCGTTTAAAATGTGCTGTTCTTATAGCTCATACAAGCTTACTGTGTCCACATACAGAGGGGACTATATAGTGGACTTTTTAGCAAACTCAGTTAACTGACCGTCTGGACAGATTATAACTACTTTTTGCTCCCCGTTTGTCACGTAACTCCTTCTTCACTGCATCGTGCTTATGCCATCTTTGTCATTAGTCGCTGCTGTCGGGTAGCAGCAGCCTATGGAGACAGCAGGCTGCTGTGACAGCATATTCCATAAAAGCTTTGCGAGGATAGCTCTCCACGCAAAGCATTCTGGGATATATCTGCCTCATCTGAGGCCTTTCTTTTCTTCTCATACCCTTTGTAGTCACTTTTTCTCTTACGACCCTTGGCCATTTTCAAACAACTGTGGTGAGAAAGGTGAGCTTCAATGACTCTGTGAAACCATAGCTCACCACACATATACGCCTGAAAGGCGTACACGGACAAAAAGATAATTAATGAGAAGAGTAGCCTTGTAGCCTGATAAACCAGACTAAGGCTACGTTCACACTGCAGCCTGAAGTGACCCAAATCCGATTTTTTTTGCCCATATGTGACCTGGATCTGATCTTTTCATGGCCGTGTGAACAACACAGATCCGATTTTTTCCAATCTGACCAAGGCCACTTGGCTATGTGGTCCTGAATCCGATACGAATTTGATCTTTTCAAATGCGACCTGTGTCTGAACGGCCAGGTTGCATTCATCCGACCTGAACGTCATTAATACCCGACAAAGGTCACTATTCTGTGTCTTGCTATGCAGAAGCGGCAAGAAAAACAACAACCATGGCAAATGATGATGCGGGGAGCAGTATTTATGTTTAACCATATTGAAAAGATTGAGTTTTTATGGTTGGAAAAGACCACTAAATGCGTGCCGGCACTACCATCCATGTTTACTTTCGGAAAAAAAGAGCACGCTGGTCTGTGACATCAATGCGTTCTCTACTGCGCAAGCGGGACACTTGTATGACTGCTGTTCACACAGGAGATCAAATACAAGTCGCATATATTTGAAAATATGAACTGCAACTCGAAAAAATCGGATTTCACAAAAAAAAATCGGAATTTAGCATCAAGGCCTGCAGTGTGAACGTAGCCTAAATGTGAGATTAAATGTGTTATTTAGTCTGGCCCCGATGAATGAGACATTTCAATTCAATTCAATTCAGTTTATTTATATAGCGCCAAATTCACAACACATGTCATCTCAAGGCACTTTACAGTTCAACCAGATCATACAGTCAAATTGATACAAAGTTTTCTATCTAAGGAAAACCAGTTGATTGCATTGACTCATTGACTCAAATACAATCCCTCACACTAAGCATGCTTGTAGCGACAGTGGAGAGGAAAAACTCCCTTTTAACAGGAAGAAACCTCCAGCAGAACCAGGCTCAGTGTGAGCGGCCATCTGCTGAGGCCGACTGGGGTTCAAGGAGACAGAAGCAGAGATACAAAAAGCAGCTGTAAAAGGCGGCCCCGTCCAGGAAACACACAGCCAGGCAGACGAGCTCCAAGGCAGCTCCCATGCCAGAGGACGAAGAGAGCACATCCACTCAGTCACGGTCAGAGAAACAGGACCACACTGGAAAACAGGCCGATCTCCAACATCTATTAACAAGGGTGTTGATAGAAGCAGCACAGCTGATGTTTTTTTTCCAGGATGACGTCACAGCCAAACAGGAACAGACGAGGCAAAGCTACTCTGAGGAAAAGCAGAGAGAGCAGAAGGTTAGAGATTGAACTAACAGATTCTGCAGAATAGGAGAACAGAGAGAGAATGAAGCAGAATGATGAAATGGGGGTCCCTATGTCCTCCAAAAGTCTAAGCCTATAGCAGCATAACTATAGAGATAGCTCAGGATAACCTGAGCCACCCTAACTATAAGCTTTATCAAAAATGAAAGTTTTAAGCCTAGCCTTAAAAGTAGACAGGGTGTCTGCCTCACGGACTAAAACTGGTAGTTGGTTCCACAGGAGAGGAGCCTGATAACTAAAAGATCTGCCTCCCATTCTACTTTTAGAAATTCTAGGAACCACTAGTAAACCTGCAGATTGAGAGCGAAGTGCTCTGTTAGGAACATAAGGAACAATCAGATCTCTGATATAAGATGGAGCTTGGCCATTTAAGGCTTTATATGTGAGAAGGAGGATTTTAAATTCTATTCTTGATTTAACAGGAAGCCAATGAAGAGAAGCCAGGATAGGAGAGATATGATCTCTCTTTTTTATTTTCATTAGAACTCTGGCTGCAGCATTTTGGATCAGCTGAAGGCTTTTAACTACAGTTTGTGGACTTCCTGATAGTAAAGAATTACAATAGTCCAGCCTTGAAGTAACAAATGCATGGACTAGTTTCTCAGCATCACCCCTGGACAGGATATTTCTAATTTTTTCAATGTTCCTCAGATGAAAGAAGGAAATTCTAGAAACCTCTTTGATATGGGATTTAAATGACAGGTCCTGATCAAAAATAACACCAAGATTTTTTACTTTATTATCTGAAATCAGTTTAATCCCATCCAAATGAAGTGACTGGCTAATCAGTTTCTTTTTCAGAGACTCTGGTCCAAAGACTATAACTTCTGTTTTGTCTGCATTCAGAAGCAGAAAGTTGAGAGTCATCCAGGTTTTTATGTCTTCAAGACATGTCTGTAATCTATGTAATGGGTTAGCTTCATCTGGATTTATAGACAGATATAGCTGGGTATCATCAGCATAACAGTGGAAATTAATCCCATGCTGTCTAATAATTCTACCAATTGGGAGCATGTATAAAGTAAAGAGAATTGGTCCTAGCACTGATCCCTGTGGTACTCCACAGGTAACCTTTGAGCGTGTTGAAGATCTATCATTAACATGAACAAACTGAATTCGATCAGATAGATAAGATTTAAACCAGTCTAGTGCTGTTCCTTTAATTCCAACAAAATATTCAAGTCTTTCTAAAAGAATATTATGGTCAACTGTATCAAATGCAGCACTAAGATCCAACAGGACGAGCACAGATACAAGTCCATTATCTGAGGCCATGAGAATATCATTAGTGACTTTCACCAGAGCTGTTTCAGTGCTATGATGAGCTCTAAAGCCAGACTGAAACTCTTCAAAAAGTTCATTATGGTGGAAGTGATCGCAAACTTGTTTGGCAACTACTTTCTCAAGAATTTTGGATAAGAAAGGAAGATTGGATATAGGTCTATAATTGACCAAGTCATCTGGGTCAAGAGACGGTTTCTTAAGCAGAGGTTTAATTACAGCAATCTTAAAAGCTTTAGGTACATATCCCTGTAACAGAGATAGATTAATCACATCTAAAATGGAGGAGGAGATCAAAGGGAATACCTCCTTAAATAACCTGGTTGGAACTGGATCTAACATACAAGTTGAAGGCTTAGATGAAGACAATAATTTTGCTAATTCAGAGAGTTCAACTGGATCAAAGCAGTCTAAACCCGGTTCAGATTCCATGACTACCTCAGGTACAATCGCGGATAGAGGAGTGCTTATGATCTTATTTTTAATAAGATCAATCTTATTTATAAAGAATCCCATAAAATCATTGCTGCTAAGAGCAGGTGGAATGGACGGTTCAACAGAGCTATGGCTCTGGGTGAGTTTGGCAACTGTATTAAAAAGAAATCTAGGATTATTCTTATTCTCCTCTATTAATGAGGAGAAGTATGCTGCTCTTGCTTTACAAAGGGTCCTCTTATACAGCAGTAAACCATTTTTCCAGACTAGGAAGGACTCTCGCAGGCCTGTGGAGCGATATATTCTCTCCAGTTTCCTAGCATTTTGCTTCAAAGTACGCAGCTCTGCATTAAACCAAGGAGCAAGCTTTCTATTTTTAACGGTTTTCATTTTCAAAGGAGCTGCGTTGTCTAAGGCAATACGCAGAGAACTAGCAACCCCATCAACAAAATCATCAACCTGTGAAGGGGAATAAGCTAAGCTTTTGCACTCTGCAGCACTGCTCAGTGACACAGAGCAGAGAGAAAGTGAAGCAGATTCTTTAAAATTTATAACTGCACTATCTGATAAAGATCTACTAAAATTGAACCTTCTTTTGGGGGAGGAGAACTCTGTTAAAGTAATCCTGAAGGTTATTAGAAAGTGGTCAGAGAGGACAGGGTTGTGAGGAAATACTGTTATTTCTTCACATTCTATGCCGTATGTCAGCACAAGATCCAAAGTATGAAGATGAGAATGCGTGGGACTATTCACATTTTGAACAAAGCCAATAGTGTCTAAGATAGCATTAAAGGCTGCTCTTAAGCTATCGCCTTCAATGTCAGCATGGATGTTAAAATCTCCCACTATGACATTGGAAGATTGTTGATGAGAACAATCCGTTGTTTTTCAAACCATGTCTGTGTCTACTGGTCAACGCTGTGACCAATGAGCACAACTGATTGTGACGTAGTAAGCGTGACAGAAAGCTGGTGGGGGAGTGTAAACAAACAGCCTGTCAATAAAACGGCGAATACGTCCTTTTCAAAAATGAATGAGCGTAGAGCCTCTTCCTGCTCAGGTTTCAGCGAAAACCCAAAGTCTAATCCTTCCAAAACTGATTCTAAAGCTGAGTCAAACGAGAACTGTTCAATAGTTGTTGCCATCTTCCTTGTTGTGCTTTCTCCAACGTCGTGCAGCTTTGTTGTCCTGCCCTCAAAACCCTGCCCGCTTTGCATCCAGAAATTCAAAACTCATCTCTGCGTTGTAATTGGCCCGCCAGTTCTAGGGCCTGGGGAATTGATGGAGGCTAGACCACTCGCAGGGAAAAATTATTTTGGCAGCTGGCGGGCGGGGCTAGTTTACTGGGCTAAGGAGCTCGTAGAACATATATTAATATATCACCAGAATGATTGACAATTTGGAAGACCACTTATTTAGATGATCCACCTGAAAAATAAAAGATCATCCTCTATACGTATAAGGTCTGTTCCAAAGAATAATAATAAAAAAAAAATTAAACTGGAATAAAAGTTTTGATAATAAAAAAATACATGAGCTGTTTATGGAGCTAAATGAAGTTATTAACCCATAAAGTTAGTTCAAAAGAAAAAAAAAAGAGAACCTAACCTATTGAAACTGGAGTTTCAAAGAGAAAAACTTGACTCTATACTTTTGCACTTTTTTCCAGTTTCAAAGTTTTTAGTCCAGTTGTAAAACTGGACTAAAAACTTTTTTTTTCGTTTGTTTCAATTTTTTTATTGGTAAAAAAAAAAAAAAAAAAGTCTTGATGTTTTAATTTGAAAACCCCAACAGGAAGTGGATTCCTTCCTTTCTTGCTGCCTTTACACCGGAGCCGACCTGAACGTCTAGAAATGTAGACCCAGGAAGCCGCAACAAGAAACCTTAATGTCTGCTGCTCTGTCATCGCCTTACCGACACTAACTGTCGCTTCGTGTCCACCGCGGACGGAGGAGATGTGGACGCCGATCAGACACACGGATCTTCAGGCATCGCTACCGGCGGGCTGGGCGACAGTGATGGTGCGGTAGTTTGATTCTCTCCGACTCTGAGGCGTCACGTCCCAATCAGACATCCAGATACGAGACCAGCATCTTTATAAATTTCAAAATGAGGATCTTCACGTTTCTGCTGAAAAACAATAACCCCAAAATCGAGTATTACTCCCGATTTTCACCATCTCCGCTCTCCATCAAGCAATTCCTGGACTTTGGTGAGTAACAGAAGAAAAAAAGAGTTAATTCATCTAAAGCAGGGGCCTTTAATTAGACCAAACCAACACTTATTACGGTATCTTCTTTAAAGTGCAACTAGGAAAGCCTTGGTTGTTATTAATAGTGTTGAAATCTTACCCCCAGTATTTATGAGAGGTGGCATTTGAATTCAGTGTCACTGTGGTGACCCAGCCATGGCAGCACAAGCAGCAGCATGCAGGCTATTGCTGCTGGTGAAATGAGTGTTTGCAGTGGCAGCAATCCCCTGAATGCAGGTATGGCAGCTCAGAAAACATTAATAAGCACTTTAAGGTTTTTCCACATAAAACCAACCAGTCAGTGTGTTTATCATGACACACATACTTTTTATTTATTTATTTATTTATTTTTTTTTTTTTTATTTTTTTTTTAGGAATAATTAATATTTGAAGTGTTTTCTTAATTTTTATCTCACAGTTTAATGCTAATAAAGTTCCTGGAAGGTGTAGTTGATTTCCAGCTGCTTGTTTGGGGAATATACTGGAAGAAAAAAAAAGCCTTTCATGTCCTACCATTACAAACATAAATATTTACAGTTTAACATTGAGCTTTGTGGCAAATTGTGATGTAAAAAAACAACAACATTTTGCAATTGATGTTGTCCTCTAAATAACTAATGCAACTAAAACCGCAGGTTTGATCATGCAATAACTTATTAACAAACATGCCCCACCATCATCCTCCTGATTTTTTTTTCTGTCTTCTTCTGATTAGGCACAAAAAATAAAGAAATGCAATAAAAACACTGTCCTAGCTTTATGAAATGAATGAATATGTGGAAAAGCACCTCCGGGCAACTTTAAAACAAAGTGGAGGAGAGTGATCCTGTGGGCCTGTTTTTGCTTCCAAAGGCTTTTCAAACCTTGTTTAACAGCACTGGATTGAACCATTTACATTAGGAGGAACATTAGGACAAAAGTCAGGACTTTGTCATACAACCGAACAAACCATATCCTAAATCTTAAATCCTAAACGCTTTATCTTTCATTTTATTTATTTATTTATTTTTTTATTATATTGAAATCATGAATACATTTCTTATTACTCTGAGTAATGTGTTAGCATCTATAACTCTACCCTTTTTGCAGTCCCCTTTCTGTCCTGCTATGTTGCAGATGCAGAGTAAACTTTTTGCAGACTTGGTTTTTAATTTTTTACTTCTTTCTCCAGTCAAAGTCAATCATATGGGGACTCAATAGGTGCAGAGAAAGGTTTTCTAAAACACCTGCTGATGGATGTGTGTATGCATGTGTGCTTTTTTTAAAGGTTTGTAGCTAGAGAGCAGCAGATATATTTTTTTTCACAGTTTTGCACTCCTGTGGTGGACTGTATGGTATGTGTGGATCCTTGTGCACACAAAGACACGGTGGACCAGGAGGACACTCTGTACTGTCAGCTACGACGGGATTGAATGAAAAGTGCAACAGGGGGCCCCACCGAGAGACATTTTAGCAAAGGACGGTTTTACTTCCGTCCAAATGTTAAACATTAAACCCTCATCTCTTTGGATCCAAAGATTTATGATTTCCAGGGACAGTTTGCATGATCTGTTACAGCTGAAGTTGGCAGACAGCGGGTGAATCTCCAGATAGCAGATTTAAGATATGAGATTAAAAGTGTGCCCTCATGTGCACTTTCGTTTTTTTTTCCAGCTTCAAGATAATTGCTGTCATTCTTTCTTCTCCAAAAAAGGAGCAGGTGTTGTAAGAAAGTGAAAGCAAGTTTGTTAATTCATGCGGGTCAATCCATTTCCTGATTTTTCTGTTTTTCTTTGTGGAAGACTTTATAGATGTATTTTTCCCACCCTGGAGTGAGAACATTTGCTTGACTGTGCGCCTTTCTTCACAACATACCACAAAAAAAGAAAAAAAAAGAAAAAAAAAAAGAGCATTAAAAAGTCTTAAAATCAGACGTGCATTTAGTGGTAAAACGCTGCTTAGATTCTCCCAAAACAGATGTTTGTTTCCAGTGAAGCCATTGTTACTAAGCTCTTGCAGGTTGACTCACAGTTTGTTTATTTCAGTGTGTCATTTTAGAAAGAGGTCAAATGAGGGCTGTATGCTTTTAAATAGGAATCAGTATTTTCTTCTGCATGTGGCGAGAGACAGCAAGACTTTATTAGATTACCTTTGGGAAAAAATATCCATACTCCAAAAAGGATCTATGCTGTATTGTATCTGAATACAGGACTGATTTGGCCTGATATAGACACTACAGAAAAGGGCTGTTTGCATATTTTATAACACATCAAACAAACCTTAAAATATTGTCAGATTATGTTATATTTGGGTTATTTATTTAGCATTTATTTGCACTTTTATCCTATATAGGGCACTCATTGAAATCCTGACAATAAAAAATTCAAGCCAAGAGTGTTGTTGGAGGACGGGGCAAGACCTTCTTACCTTTGTAACATTAAAACATATGTTTATTTGATGGCAATGTAATAACAAGAAATGAGGACTTGCCTTAAAATATATTAAGAAATCGAATCGGGTACAGACTAACCTAGCATAAACCAGATTGATGCATGTAGTTTAGTTTGAATTGTACACAGTAGGCATCTCTAACGGCTCCTGTGGGAATTGTTCCCAGAAGAGAGGGACATTCAGGACAATTCTTTGAGCTGAGGGTAAGTCAATGGCCATGCCTGCCTCCATGTCCAGCTCTTAGCCAATCACAGCAGCTGTAGCAGTTGCGATGTATAACGCTCTGTATCACAACTAGCCAAAGTAACTGATAAATCAAACTTACCAAATCTGGTCAGGAGGAACGCACAAACATCTTTCCCATCCACAGAGACCCAAATTGTGTCTTTTTGCTAATAAAAAAAAAAGACCTGAAAGTTCAAGCTCAAGCGCCCCCTAGGGGTTAAATGTTAAATGTTGCCATTTAAAAGTGAGGATAGAGAACCTTTTGTATATAAAACAGTCAGCTTTTTAAAATGTCAACTTCATCAGTTTGTCTTTGTTTTAAAAAAAAAAAAGGGCTAGCCCTGTTTTCCTGCTACCTTTTTAACTCACACAGTGTGATCTCCCCTCTGACCCTTACATTATGTGTAAAGATTTGCCTCTAAAGATGCTCTGATATCTCTGTTTGTTATGGTACCTTAGGAGAAATGTTTATTTGCTAACACTAGTGCACACAGAGACAGATTTGACGGTTGCAGAGGCTATGCTTCAGAAGCATAAATTGGCCTTAATGCAGAGAAGAAGCCATTTCTCTATCAAGAGTCTAAATGGATCTGGCAGGGCCTTAGCTATGTCTTGCATGGCTTTAGCCGACTGTTCCTATTGGTGCAGAATCCTTTGGTGTCGACACCAGTATTGTAATCAGAAGTAAATATTTGTATAATTTGGACCCATCAAAATTTCTAAAACAATTGTTTGTATACTTTTTTTTTAAATGAAACTAATACTTTTATTCTATACCATTCTAGATGTTCTGTGGATGTTATTGATGAAAAATGTAGGTGTAAATTTTTGTTATGACTTTTATATGCATTAATCAAGTTGGACACTATGTTGAAACCCGTACTGCTCCACTTGTGAAAGTAAAATCTGTTGGGCTCTTTTTTTGGCATCAAGACAATTATTCTTATTGCCACATCGCCAGAAAGGACACTGTTAGAAAAAAAAAATAGGTTCTCTGTTTAGAATAAATTAATATTTTATTCCAAGATAAAATCCTTAAATCTCAGTATATTTCTTAAGTATGGAAAAATAAAATGCTAGATCAATTTTAAAAATTCATAAAAGAAGCTTCCTAAGAAGATAAAGCTGATAGAAACCTGGAAGTTAGATGTTTCATTAGTCAAGAAATGCTTACAAGAAAATACAGATTTACATAAATGTGCTCTTTTCTGCATATACCGTATTTTCTGGAATATAAGATGCTACTTTCTTCCCACACATTGAACCAGGCGGCTTATAAGATAGTTCAGCTTTCCTGTGGATTTTTCTTAACTGCCAGAGGGGTCGAAGTTGGAAATGAAAGAATAAGGGGCCAATTTTTATTTAGCAGAAGAACATGCTAGCAGCAGGCACGGCAAAGAACAAATGTCCTTAATTCAAACATTTTTATATTTATTTGCTGCATTAAAGCTGCTGAACCAATAAAGAGACTGGGCCCAACTCCTGCTGAGCTGAAATAAAGAGCTGACGAAGCGCCATCTTTTAGTATAAGCTCCTACTGCTGTGAGTCAACAAGCTAACAGGGGCTAGCATTCTTCTTCATCCCTTCTATAGGGGGTGATATGTAGAGCTCCCCCTACAGGTTTGGTGGGAAACAGTTCCGTAGATATCAGTGGCTTATAACCAGGTGTGGCTTATATATGTACATGTCCAGTTTCTTCAAAAAATGTTGTGAGGACAGCCACTACATTTTATAATCAGGTGCGCACTTTAGCCCAGAAAATCCGGTATTAGTAATCTTTAATCATTTTGACAGGGTCAGTCTGCTGTAGCAGAAGAGCAGGTAGAAGCTGTGCTTAAAGAGCCCATATTATGCTTCTTCACAGGTTCACCGTTTAACAGTAGGGGCAAAACAGAGCATGTTTACATGCTTTTAAAACAGCCACTATGATTGTGCCTTTGCAGCTTTGGTTACAGGCTTCTGTCTCTTTAAGGACTCTCTCCTGGGCCTCAGTCAGTGGTCAGTTAATTGGTCGGAGTTTGTTTGAGGTCCTAATTAGTTTGAGCATTTCCATACAGCTTAGATTCAGTGTCTTACATGAATAGTAAAATATGTCTCTTTCGGGAGGTTTTAAGTGCACAAACGCTCTGCAGACTCTACATCTGATAATCCCCTATTTGCCCTGTTTGGTGATAAGCATAAGGAATGCATCACTTTCTTTCTTCCCCTATTCAGGCAGAGACAATGCATGTGAGAAAACATCCTACATGTTCCTGCGTAAGGAGCTGCCGGTGCGACTGGCCAACACCATGAGAGAAGTCAACCTGCTGCCCGATAAGCTGCTCAGCCAGCCCTCAGTCAGACTGGTCCAGAAGTGGTAACATCTTTTGTTTTCCTCCTTTTTTGTGGGGGGTAGCGGTGTCAGATGATGAAGTTTATGATTCCCAGGGTATATCATTTGACTTTTTCTCTCCGTCTAACTTGATCAGGTACATGCAGAGCTTCGTGGAACTGCTGGATTTTGAGAACAGGAAGGCAGACGACCCTCACACTCTGAATGAGTGAGTGAATATTGACTGTATGAGTAATGGTTACAGAAAGTACGAACAGTTTGTTACAGTGAGGCAGTTAGCTGTAGATAACTGAGTGTTTATATCACAACAATATCCCATCTATTAACGGCCACGCATCACTGATACACCCACACAGGAATAGGGATCGGCCTGTCTGCATTGGGTACCTGACTCTAAGAACAGCTTGTTGACAATGACTCAGCAGAAACATTAGGTTGATACTTGCCTTTCCCGGGCTTTTTTTTTTTTTCCTTCTTTATTTGGTTGATATTGTTCTAGTAAAGACATAGTAGGCGGATTTTGTTTCATCACAGCCACAAATTTGATTGAGACTTTAAGCAACAGAGCAACACAAAGTACTGGATAATGTGAACTGGGAAGAAAGGAATGGTACAAAAATATGTTAGTGCGTTTGTATTTAGGCCCCTTTTCTCTGGTACCATCTGCAGTTTATTCAGTTATTCCCTATTTCATGAAAGTGACATTAGCCAGGAGGCCTGTGTATACTCTAGAGAAGCTGCAAAGATCAACAGCTCGGGTGGAGGAAATTGGTAGTTGAAATAATCTAAGAAACTACACAAAGTGGAACATAATAGTGTAATCCTCCTGAATAGAACCCCTACTAACCCCAATGAGAAGATTGATTGTGGTTACTTTTTGTGTTTCTTTTTGTTAGCGGTAACAGAGAAAAGGTTAGAGTTGAGGAGAAAACCTGTTAGTAATTGCTAAAGTGGAGTTTTATCTCCCTGCAGGACAGCAACCAGAATCGACATCCAACATGATGGTTAAGTAGTTTAAACCCAAGCTTCTGTGTTAAAATGGTTCAAAGTCAAAACCTAAAGCAACACTGAAAAATTGAAGGAGTATCTTGCAAAGAATGGACCAAAGTCTCAGTCTCCAAATGTGTCTCCAGAGACTTGGAGCTGCTTACAGGGAAATGCTATAGAAAGTATTGACTCAGGGGCAGATAAACAGAGAACCGAAGCACATGTTTGACAATTTTATTTTGGAGACATAAAATCACAATAAAAGATAACAAAGTTTGATTTTAAGGTAAATAAAAAATGTCTTTCCCTTTAGTTTTCTGGAGAACTTGATCGACATCCGAAACCGCCACAACGATGTCGTCCCCACCATGGCTCAGGGGGTCATAGAGTACAAGGAGAAGTTTGGTTTCGACCCCTTCATCAGCAGCAACATCCAGTATTTTCTCGACCGCTTTTACACCAACCGCATCTCTTTCCGCATGCTCATCAACCAGCACAGTATGTCCAACGGTGGCGTATGTCCCCGTTACGTCCGCAGAGCCGCCGCCGCGCCTAAAGCTGTGTTTCTCCCGTGTGTTTGTGCTCAGCTCTGCTGTTCGGTAACGACACCAACCCGGCCCATCCCAAGCACATTGGCAGCATCGATCCCACCTGCAACGTGGCCGAGGTCGTTAGTGGTAAGTTTAAGTCCTGTGGTTTTTTTGCTTCCATCGTGACTGTGGTCTAAATTAATTTTTAATTCCACCCCATGTTGCGTTACAGTTTTAAAGAGAAACAAACTTTTTTTGTTGTTGTTGTTGAAATACTTTACTGTTTGTGCTTTATCTTTTTTTATTTTTTATTTTTTTTACCTGTTTGTCCGGTTTTTTATGAAAAGATCGTTTTTACTACACAAGGAGTTTTTTTGCTAACTGTAACTTTATGTCCATCAGTTACCTGACACATTTTGCTAAAATGTGTCTTTTTTTACCTCCTTATAGAGAGTTTTGTTGTTTTCCTTGTCTGTAGCTGTTTACAGGAAAAGCTTAGCTGCAGACAATATAACAAAGTGGACCTCTTGGAAACTACTTCCAGATGTGGCTGGAAAACATGCCTTACACTAAGCAGAGTTCCTGATAGGTTAACTCACCATGACTCGACAAGCTTACACTATTATCAAAAGCAGGGGAGAAAAGATTAGGTGTAGAGCTCAGCAGAAAGGGAAGCAACCCAACCATCTACCAGGGGTTAAAGTTACCTCCTTCTCTCCTGTTAGCCCCAAAGGCAAAGCTTGTAAACTATTACCTGACATATTTATCAAAGTTTTTCCGTGGATGCTGAGATAAGGGAATGTGACGACCAGCTGAACGTTGTGTTCCTGTCAGGCTTTGATTCTTTTGATATGATAACCTAAATCTTATAACTGCCGGTTTCCTAATATTAGAATTAAACACATCTAAAGAAGACTTTTATTGGTTCTATATGGACGCTGCCTTTAGTGTTGGCTAAAGCCCCAACCCTCTGTCATTATCAGGTTCCCTGGGTGGCTGGTAGTAGCATAACTCATTATTACTCCACCTCCATGGTTGAGAACTCTTTTTAACCTCTCATTTGTATACAAAACTACTCTTTCTGGGCTCAGTGTGCTGCCTGAGGGGCCGGAGGTCTAACCGCCAGAGTCAAGTATTGTTCTAACCTGTTGCTCCACCTGAGCCACAGCTATGTTATCGCTCTCAGCGTCTGTTATAAACGCGTGTCTGATCGGATTCTCTGCTTCATGAGCGTGTGAAATTTCTTAGAAATTAGGCTCTTCAATCGTTAAAAGAGATTCCTAGATCAGAAATAGTTTGAAAAAAATTATGATTTCAGCATACAAGATTGTTGCTGGATTATAGCATAGATGATCAGCAAAAGCTCTGTCTTTTTTTGCTCTTTCTAGATGCCTATGACACTGCCAAGATGTTGTGTGAGAAGTACTACTCAGCTGCTCCCGAGCTAAAGATCGAGGAGTTCAACAGTAAGTGCCTTTAATCGTTCAGCCTCTCTAATGAACCATGCAGATGTTTGACTACAGCAGGCGTTTTAAATTTAGCTCCATAGCAATTGAAGTTTGCACCATGTCATTAACTTCCTAAGAACCAGTTTTCTGTGTACGGTAAATACTTGATTTTCTGTTTGTGTTCCAGTGAAAGCTCAGAAGAAGCCCATCCAGGTGGTCTATGTCCCCTCGCATCTGTTCCACATGTTGTTTGAGCTCTTCAAGGTGAGCTGGTGCTACTGATCTAAGCCAGAGGTCTGCAACCGGCGGCTCCGGAGCCAGATGTGGCTCTTTGGACCCTCTATAATCAGCAGCACCTAGAGCCAAAAGTGAAATTTGGAAGCTGGTCTATGCCAGATGCTAACCGGCATTTGCCGTATAGCAAAAACCAGTTTAAACCAGTTTACAATGGGCATAAGCTGGTTCCCAACATTCATATAACATCTTTCAAAACTGGCATGCCAGATACCACTTTTGGCTCTCGCTGTCAGTCTCTATAATGGCTCCTAAAGTTGGATAGAAATGATGAAGTATTAACTAAAGGTTTTAGATAAGGTGTAAAAACATACAGCAATGTTTAGCAGATTTTCCAAAGCGTTTTTGAATTGAAGTTTCCTTACAGAATTGCATAAAGATGTTTTAAGCTCTTTTTTTTATATCACCTTGGAAGCAATGTATTTCTTTAACATAAATATTAACATCCTGTAGAAGAAAATCTATGAATTTGATTATTTCCTCATTTCAAACCCTTAAAGTAAAAATAAATGAAAAAGCATTTATTATAGCAGATGTTTAACAAAAACAAGTAGTTTTTGACTGGACTCAGGGCAAAATGGCTCTTTGGATTTTAAAGGTTGCAGACCCCTGATCTAATCACTTCTCTTTACATGTAATTAGTTTTACTGTAAGGACTGATTTTATTGGCTCTGGGGGTGTTTGCAGAACTCGATGAGAGCGACAGTGGAGCTTTATGAGAACAGCAAGGAAGGCCTGCCGCCAGTGAAGGCAAGAGTCACTCTGGGAAAAGAGGATCTGTCAATAAAGGTAAAGGCACCTACATGGGAATCTGTGCATAAATGTTTAGCGACACTTGACCTTTTTATATCCACGTCTTGTTATCTCTTAACTCTTTGTGTCTGTTTGTTTTAAGATCAGTGATAAAGGAGGAGGAGTTCCTCTGAGGAAGATAGACCGTCTCTTCAACTACATGTACTCCACTGCCCCGACGCCCAGCCTGGAGCCAGGAGCTGTCCCATTGGTACTGTTTATTAAAACTTGTCTTGGCTAATTCACTTTGTGTAGAAATTAATATGTTAAAGTAATGTTTTTCTGTCTTTCCTGCTCCAGGCTGGTTTTGGTTACGGTTTGCCTATTTCCCGGCTCTATGCTCGATATTTTCAGGGGGACCTGAAGCTCTACTCCATGGAGGGGGTGGGGACAGATGCTGTCATCTATCTGAAGGTAACGTTACTCAGCCAGAAGTGCTTTTCTAAATGATTTTTTCCCCCAAATAATATTTTGAAATTCCACTTAATTGTTTGCGAAGGTTATATCAGAAGAAGACCCGTTTTGTTAAGTGCATTTCTAGGCAAAACTGCTGTTTAGCAGCTCTAAATGACAGGAGGTGGTTTAGATGGCTAAAACATTTGAAGCAAAATCTCTGTAACAGTTTTCAACAGACATACCCTGATAATTAACCTCCAATAGATATTTCCTTTCTTGACATTTTTCTGGTGTTATGAGCTTCATTGATTTAGTTTTTCTTTTTAACAATACACATCATTACTGGCCAAAAACTTTGCAGGTATAAAATAGCTTGTTCTTTACAGTCACCTGTAGAAATGAGTAAGTTTGCATTAAGATTATATTAGATTCAACTTTATTGTCATTACACAGGTACAGGTACAAGGCAACGAAATGCAGTTTAGGTCTAACCAGAAGTGCAATAGCAGCAAGTGCAGGATAAATAATGGTTCCATAAATACAGGACATGGGTTTCTACTGCATAAGTATAGAGATGAATCCAATCCAATCCAATCCACTTTATTTATATAGCACGGTTTAAATAAACACAAGGTTTCCAAAGTGCTGCACAAAAAGATAAAATAACTAAAATAAATAAAAGTAATAAAATAAAATAAAATAAAAGCACTGCCCGCACAGGATAAAAAAATGCATGTGTATACATAAAATCAACATGTGTACATAAAATCAACATGTGTACATAAAATCAACACTCTACATGGTGTTAAAAGCCAAAGAAAAGAGGTGGGTTTTAAGAAGAGTTTTAAAATGAGACAGAGAGGTGGCCTGTCTAATGTGCAGCGGCAATGCATTCCAGAGTTTTGGAGCTGCAACAGAAAATGCTCGATCCCCTCTGAGCTTAAGCCTTGCTTTAGGCACTGTCAGGAGCAGCTGATCAGCTGACCTGAGAGATCGGCTGGGAGTGTAGGGGTGCAGAAGCTCAGAGAGGTAAATTGGGGCAAGGCCATTCAAGGCTTTAAAAGTAAATAAAAGAATTTTAAAATTAATCCTAAAATGGATGGGCAGCCAGTGGAGTGAAGCTAAAACAGGTGAAATGTGCTCGTACTTGCGTGTGCCAGTTAAAAGACGTGCAGCAGCATTTTGAACAAGTTGAAGACGAGCAATTGAGGACCCAGCAATCCCCACATAAAGTGCATTACAGTAATCCAGCCGAGTGGTCACAAAGGCGTGGATTACTGTCTCAAAGTGCCGTCTCTGAAGGACTGGTTTGATCTTTGCCAGCTGCCTTAGCTGGAAAAAGCTAGATTTCATTACAGCTTTTATCTGGCTGTCAAATTTAAGGTCTGAATACCATTATAAACAAAATCTTACTAGTAGATTTGTCCTATGGATATAATATATAGTTAACTAGTTTAGTTCATAACACTAGTTATCCAAATATTATATTCATTAAATGGCTCCCCTGTTACCAAAACAATGGTCTAGTTTAAAGGTTCCTTAACATTTCACCTTGTGACCCCAGTAATAAGAGTTTCAGAGACTGGCAACCCTTAATGGTGACCTGTCGATGCCCTGAAATAAAAACATGCCCTTTTCTAGGGATATAAAATATAGGGATATAGTTTTGATATGTTTTTAATTAAATATAATTTCAGTTTGCGCTACAGTATTTACATCAGGACCAGGTCTCAGTACATGACTGTTGTTTTTATTTTTATTTCAAGGCTCTGTCCAGTGAGTCCTTTGAGCGCCTCCCTGTTTTCAACAAGTCAGCTTGGCGGCACTACAAGACGAGCGCTGAGGCGGACGACTGGAGCAACCCCAGCAAAGAGCCCCGTGATGCCAGCAAGTCCTCATACAAAGCCAAAAGATAACTCTGCCTGGCTTGCGAGCACAGCTCCCCCTGCTGGGAGCCAGAATGGCTGCTCTCTGTTTGGAGCATGAACGCTAAAATGCTGCCTGTGGGTAAAAGATTCGTTTAGGCCTGCTTTTACATCCGATGGTGAGAGGTTTCTGTTTGGGGATCGGGACCTGAATTTAGAATTTCCACCTGACTGCAATAACCTTTATTAGCATAGCTTTTATTATTGTGATCCAGAGCAGAGTTGAAATGAAACCCCCTCTATATTGTAGATGTAAATCCTAGCAATTTCTTTATTGATTTAGGACAAATATTGACGTCAGGTCCTCTTGTTAAATTCCCAGAATCACCTCTATGTTTCTGTCTTGTGTCATGCAGTGTTCTGGCCACGCTGTTGTTCCCTGTGGCTAGATAAGCTGTACTCTGCTGATAGAGTCTGTAAAGGCTTGAATTCTCTTCCTTTCTCTCAGAACACAAGGGGGGGTAAGGATGGAGTTTCAGTGCAAACTAGAAAAGGGGGGAGATTTTATTCCCTTTGATTCAATGCACCACTAGGCCAGTTTGTTATTTAAGTGGCAAAAACGTGTTTTGATTGCACTTTTTAAAATATTAGGGTTAGATGTTAAAATATTTATAAATTAGGAACAGTAGCACCTTTAAAAAAAAAAAAGAAAAAAAAAAGGTAGAACAGGCAATGCTTTATAGATTACATGATGTTTTATTTAAGACTCTAGAAGTCGGGACCTTTGTGTTTTATTTATGAAAAAAGAAGCCTTATTTATGGAAACTTATGGTATGTTTGGTGTTTTTTGAACTCCGCCTTCAAGGCTCTACCAGAACTCAACCAATTTTAAAGGGAGGTGGCATATACATATAAAAGTGGTCTGAATTTTTTATTTTATTTTACTGGTTTAGCTTTATTCTTTTTTTATTACGCTGCAACAGAGCATAAATCAAAGTACTAACCCTTATCTAACACTCCTGCTTGCAGCCCTCATGTAACAGCTACTAAAATGTCCAAATGAGTCATGTATATGATGACATTGCTGAGTAGCATCACCAACGCCAGCAAGATTTAATGTACTAACCTTGATGGAAAGAAATGGAGCTGTAGTGTCTGAACGAAGGAATGCCGTTCTGCACGTCTTCATTTCATGCCGCTGTGGAGGATAAACAACCTGCTCACTGCTTGGACCTGTTATCCTAACTCTGCTCTTTGCATCATCCAGTCAGCCTCGTGTTTCACTTGAATGATCCTTACAGTCTTCTAAATGAGTTTGAACAAAGTTTGTAAATTTCAATTATACTGTTTTGTTTTTTTATGACGCGTTCAAGTAAAATAGAAGTTTCAGCTTTAGGTGAACTGTTTTATGATATTTTAGTGACTTTTTTATGTTATATGTATGCTATCTTTTATGTTTGAAAGAAAAGTCATAAGGCACACAAAGATTAGGAGAAGCTATAGTGGAAAAATATGATTAAAAGAGTTAAGACTAGATTCAGAGCACTAGATGAAGTCTTTTCGCTTTTCCTATTTCATCTCACTGAGAAGCATTTTAGTGCACTTTATTAAACCTAATATATTTACACTTTAAAGTGGTTTAATGCAGTAACTTTAATCACACAGAAGCTACGCAGTCGGATTTCAAATGGCTGCTTTAAGCTAATAAAAGAGGAGAATCGATTTCAGTTCCGCAGCAGCAAACTTGTATTTCTGAGTGGATGGTTCTTTTTTTTTTTTTTTTTTTTATTTAAGTGAGGTTCTGTTTGAAGGTTTTCCACAGTCAATATCTTACCTGCCTTCTGTATAAATCCAGATTAGTCGGTCCTGGAGGCTGAAGCCATCATATAGTCCAGTCAAACTTCTCCCGTCAACTCTAAAAAACATGATCATCGTTTTATTAACGGTACACCGTCATAATGATTGTGTTCACCGTCAATATTTGCACTGGTTTGGAGGCAGTGTGTCTCCAGTTATGTTTATGTGGGAAACGCATACCAAGGACAGCATTCACCATAAAGTAGCATTACAATAAGATCATCATCTATAAACTATTATATTTTTTTTTGCATTTATTCAGAAATGTCTTAAAATGTTCTACTGTTCCTTTGATTGTGATAAACATTACTTTTGCATAAATTAATGTGCAATGTAAACATGTTTTAAAGGCTAAACTAAAGTTATTTTAAACGGTTCCCCTTTGGCTGTTAGCTTTAGCCACTTGGACTAGTCGGTCTTTATTTATACAAAATAAAGAGACAAAGTTATCTATCGCAGGTATGGTATCAACTGGATCAAAACTTTTTTTTACAGAACTTCACTTGAACAATTTGGAACCATCCTTATTAAAGGAGATAATAAAGGGAGGTTCATCAGCCTGAAGTGGTTTCCTACTCTCCTTTAGCTCCTTCTGAAGTGAAATGAAAGAAGAATTCAGTGTCTGCATCCTGTAGAATCTCTGCGTTTCACCGCTGCTGAAATCTTAGCAACCTTCCAGTGAAACTGAGGGGCGCTCAGTTTCACATCCGCTGTTAAAAGAAGTGCTGTGTTATAGAGTAGCTGCAGATTTGTGGTCTCCCTTTAGACCAGGCCTGAAAACAAATCAAAAACACAACATAGAAGAGCTCCTATTTTCAAGCTCAGTTGTTTTAAACTCTGCTGTCCTCAAAGCGTCTGCTTGATCCATTTTAGAGAATATCACATAAGATCAACCTATTGTGTATTCTGTATATATAGCGTGTAGATTAATTGCTGTGTTTTTCATCCTTCTGTACAAACTGCTTAAATGATATATTTGTGTACAAGATAGACCAATAATGCAACATTCATCAAGACGTTACAGATTAGTTTCATCTTATCAGTCAGCATGAGATCAACAAAATGTCAAACCGTACAATAAAGCAAAGTCTTGTGTGGTCCATTTGTCTCGTTTTTATATTGAAAGGATGAAATGCAGGGTAAAAATTTATCCTGATCTACATTTTTATTCATATGTTTTGCCATTTAAACAACAGTGACTTAAAAAAAGACAGAAGTTTTGACTGTGGTGGTAAACATGGGGTTCATACAGAAGGTTTGTTATGTCTACATGGCATTAAAGTTATCATTTATAAGGGAGGATAATCTGCGCTGGGCTGGTATGAGCAAACAGGCCTGAGCTAAACAAATGTTAAGTAGAATCATCATTCGAGCTTTTCTACAAATAACTGACATCATTTTGCAAAGAGTAGAGGAATGATTGGTAAATAATATAGATGGAGAGAAACTGTTGGGGACCCCTGATAAAGATGCTTAAAAAGCTTTGTAATAAAAGTTGTTTTTTGTAGCAGCAAGTTTTGTAGAGAATTTGGAAGAAAAAAAATACTTTGAGTATGTTTATATGGTGAGTTAAAAAATCACTGTTTAAAAAAAAAAAAAAAATCAACAAATGCATACCATTTATATCACCAACAATCCCTTTAGAAGAAAAGTAACAAAAGCTTTTTTTAAGCATTACCTTCTTTCAGTTAATTTAGAATTTCTATGAACTTTTTGAGTTTAAGGCAGCTAACAAAAAGTCTCAATGACAACTTAACAAGTGGTTTGTGGATATCATTAAAAAAAGGTCCTTTCCTTCCGAGGGCATGTAGTTTGCTAAACTGCTGGGATTTTAGTTAGGACTTCTGTCTTTTTAAATAATTAATTATGGATGGGGGCTGCTCAGTATACAGCAAGAAGGCTCCAGGTTCGATTCCCAGCTCTCTGAGTTTGCATGTTCTCCCTGAGCATGCGTGGGTTCTCTTCGGGTACTCCGTATTCCTCCCACAGTCCAAAAACAGTTAGTTGCCAATAACTGTTAGGCTAATGGGCTTCTCTAAAGTCCCCTTAGGTGTGAGTGTGTGCGTGAATGGTGATTAAGCGTGTCAGATAATGGATGGATAATTATGGATGGGTTTGGTGAAAAGCAAAGGATCAACATATATATGAAAACGCATCATCTACAGTGTTAAGTACGGTGGCGGAGCTGTGATACTGTGGGCATTTTCCCCCCTGGGAATATTGTAAGAGGTCAAATTAAAATAGTTCATATCTTAGGGTCTAATGTCATCGATAGGGGCTGATTAAAATCAAAAATTATTCACCAGACACAAAATCAGCCCTTTATGCTCATCTCACTGCCTATGCATAAAAGGCCTATAGAAAACCCGTGTAGTTAGCTGAAAAAAATAGAACATTAAATAGGAGCCAGGGCTCTGGATGATATAAAGAGATCATACTGTTTCTGTATCCTACAGCTTTGTGAAGCAGTATAGAAGAATACATGCGTATGTATTGGAAACACGGTTGTAGAAAGACAAGCGGGATAAGAGAAATTGCCAGCTGTGATTTTGTTGAAAACAGATTCTCCCTAACTTAGGATTTGATCCCCACTGAATAAATGTATGCACATTAATGACTGGACTGCCTTGCTTTTTGAAGGGTAAGATTAAGCAAATAAAATACATGATTTATTTATCTTTTTTTAATGCATATCTAGCAGGCTTTCTAATATATTTTTATGTAGATTTTAAATTTGAGCAATAATTATTTTTCAAGTACTTAAAAAGTACAATTATCTTATTAGTACAGTTTGTTTTATTTACAAAAATGGTTTAAACTAACAATAACAATGTGTCTGGGTTGTGTGCAGTGTCTTTTTCTGTTATTCCAATGTAACATTGTGGGAAAAGGTGTCTTGAAATGAGTGCCTACTTGTATGTTAAAGGGAATTTGTAAAGAAGCTTGGCATTTTACAAAATAAGGACAAAAAGCATGACAAGAAACAATCCAGTGATGTTAGCAATTGGTTTCAGTGTCTATTGGTTCTGGACAAACCAAAGAAAGTCCTCTTTACAGGTATTGCACAGAGTTCTTGTTCTTGTATAAAAAACAGTGACACTGAATACATAGAATAAATCCACATCTTTTTCCTTCCCTTTCCTCCATCTCTCTCTGCTCTGCTCCCCAGAGAATCATGGCTTTTTTTTGTATTCCACTGATCAGTGTCAGCGTTGCAAATCTGCAACGTCTTTAAGGAAACCTGGTTCTGTTTCCAGCCGACGTTTGGAGAAAAGTGTTTTTTGGTGAGGTGTTCCTAGGCAGTGTACCGTGAAGTGAAACGTTTCTGCTTTTTTTAATCTACTTCTCGTCCTCGTCGCCTTCACTCATGCTGCTCATCAAGGCTGAGGCTCCTTTGGGGGAGTTGGGGGGCGAGGGCCGGGCGTTGTACCAGCGGGCGGGGGGCGATGGAGGGGAGGGGGAGCGCAGGGGGGACAGTTCACGCGGAGGGCTGTTGCAGGGCGACTCTCTGGGCGACAGAGCGTAGGACAGCATCCGGCCGCTGCGTTCCTGGAACACTTGTTTCTGTTCAGAAGCAAAAGAAGAAGAATATCAAGAGCAATACATGGCGATTACCTGCTCTATGATTAGCTGTAAAATGTCTGGGTAATTATCATATATATTTTCTTTCTCAAAATAAGGGCATTTTTTTCCTAAATAAAGGAGGTAAGTGACACACTTTGCCAATGGAACAACACAATTTAATTTTTAAATAAGAAAAAAAAAAACACTTGCTTTGCCTTATTTCAAGTGGGTATTATCTAATTATCTTATATTAAGAGTAAAAATACTCAAAAATCACCTTATTTACCTGCTTAATTTAAGGGAAAATACATTTACCTTAAGACATTTTGCTTATTTCTAGATAGTTTTTGCAGTGTAAGAATTATACGCACACAAAAATGTATATGTATATACCCCTCGGTTATCTGTTTGTTTCAAATAGGCTGTTTAAGTCAAAATTGTCCTGGTAAACCACATTTTTAGGATGTTTCCTTGGTTCAACACACTAGGTTTAATTTGCATATTCCTGGAGAGCAGGATGGTGCTCTAAACTGGTGTCCTGCACACTTCAACAAACAAAGCATCAAGACTGCAGAGAGACACCTCTGTCCTTAACATTTCACTGATGGGAATAAGTTAATTTGGGCTTTACTTGTTTAAGTTAAAGGGCCTCAATTTAGTTTTCTAACATTACAGCTAACAAAAGGACAATGAGGCAGAGCTCTGCCCTAAGAGGAGGCAGGACTGCAGTAGTGTTAGCTATATTGGTAAGATAAAAATTGGTGTTGTTAGAGCAGCATAAAGAATAAAAAAAATAGCTTTTTGTTTTTTCTGCTTCTGAAAGATTAATTCACAACATTTAGGTTCAGTGAAGATAAATGTTTTATTATATTCTACAGAAACATGTTTCCTTTTTTGGCCTCATTGAGAGCTCAAAGGAAATTAGCCAGGACATCAGAAATGCATGTTCTCTGTTTTTGCACAGTGCTCGGCTGGCCCTGGGACACCGCTGGCCTCCCAGAGAGAAGGAAGTCTGGGAGTCTCTACTGAGACTGCTGCCCCATGTCTCTGATAAGCAGAAGACAATGAGTATTAGTAAGAAACAAAGCGTTTAAACTCAACAAATTAAGGTTTTAGTTTTTGGTTTACCATAAGTTGGAGGATATCTGCCTCCCTTTTTGCATAATGTCACACAGTATCAAGCTTAACTTACCCATGTCCCATCGGGTCCAAAAAGTTCTAGGAAGTTGCCAATAAACTCTCTAGATTTTTCTTCCCATTTCTGGATGAGATCGTGGCTCTTCTCCTCCACGCGGTATACGAAATGTTTGCTCTTCTCTTCAACAGTTCGAACCTTTTCCTTCATGCGATCTACCTGGTTCTGTAGTCGATACTTTTTCTCCTTTGGGGCAAAAAAAAAAAAAAAAAAACAAATCAGAAAAAAATGTATCAAAAGTTTAGAAAAGACATAAATGCTTGAAGAGTTACAAACCTTTCACAATTTAGTCCTTCTATCCAAAATTAACTGAGCTCAGAAATAAAAGTTCTATTCAGGCTTTACATCCTGGAATATTGTTTGATTCTTCTTATTTGCATTGGACTCACTGGCAGGGGGTCAAATAGATGATCTGAAGGTTTGTCTGCAGAAATGGAGGCTCTAGTCATGTCTGTTGTGATGGATAAGGAGCTGGCCCAAAAATGGAACCTCATTTATCATAATGAGATACAGATTATGGTCAATGGCTTGTACTTATACAGCCCTTTTTCAAGTCAGAGGACTTGACCAAAGCACTTTAGACTACATTCAGTCATTCACCCATACACTGATGGTGGTAAGCTACTGTACATTGGGCTGGGCTCACTGACAGAAGCGAAGCTGCCATACACTGGTGCCACCATTCTCTTCGACCACCATCAGTAGCAATGCAGGTGAAGTGTATTGCCCAAGGACATAACGACACTGAAAGCTGAAGCCGTGGCTTGAATCAACAACAGGGTAAACTTCTTCCTCCGACGCCACTGTCGCCCCGCAACTATATTATGCAAGAGATCTGAATATAAATGATAGAAATAGGCTTCATTTTTAGAATTTCTGGACACAGCTTTAGATATAGAGTAGAGGTCTAAATGAAAGGACTCAGATTAGGTGGTTTAATCTAATGAAGATGCCTCCTAAGTGTGCCTCCTATGAGCAAGTTTCAGTCCTTTGGGGAAACAGATCCAAGGGTCGACTGAAAACTCACTGAAAAATGTTGATCTCCCAGAAAATTCTATGTTATTGTAGCTAAATTAATCTGTTGGATAGAAGCACTTTGATGAATGGGCAAATTGTTGGGAAGGGCAGTGAAAAATGTAGTAGTATTTCATCCCATTATGCACAGACAGCGACGTAACATTACAAATCACACAATAAACCGAGATATGAGTAGGTGTCTTTATGATTTCTACAGACAGGTTTACTACAATAGTAGATTAAAACCCTGAAATGATGGCTTTTAGTTTCAGTGTGCCACCCCAAGATCTTTAGTGGCCCTATCTGGCCACTTAAGATCTTGGGGTGGCACTATGGTGGCACCTATGAAACATTTCTGGAGGCGCCGCTGGGGAAGGGGCACTCAATCCTGACCCTGATGGTTTTTTAAGTTCACTCCCCTTTTTTAGGAATAGATATAGAGCAGTGTGAGCCCCATGAAAAGATTTTAGACTGATTTTATGTATATATGCCTAAATATAGATTACACCCAAAGTCATTACAAATTATCGCTCTTGTAAAAGTGACAGCAAATGAGTGCCAATCATTTTAAGTACAAATGCTCATGTAATTTCTTGCTCACAAACCAATCCTCACTGGTGTTTTTCCCTCTTCCTAAATCAGGAATAAGGACACGGTTTTGAAATTATGCCACTGCAAAGGATCTAAGGGGTCTTACTTTGATGTAGCTAACATTAAGCTCCTTAGCTGTGTAGCCGCGTTGCAGGTTACGTCGGGCGTATACATCATAGTCTCGGACAATTCTGGTGATAATATCGGAGGTTGAGATCCCCTCTGTCCGTTGCGTTGGGACAAACATCCCTGGTGAACAAACAGATGCTGTTGCAGCCCAAGGCTCATTTACGGAGGAAATGTGGAACATGATTGCTGTGATCCCTGCAGATAAACCGCCTGACCTGCTTCTTTGATGTGTTTATAAATGTCCTCGGTCCCCGCTGATGAGTACGGGATATCATCATGAGCCACAAAATCGATCTGGAAAACAACCAAAGGACACATACTGTATGGCAGAAAACACAACACGGGCACATAAAATAAATCAATAACATGAGAAGAAGTCAAGCGGGCATGCAGCTGAGCTTTTTAGCTTTGCATAACATGAAGCAATCTGCAAAAGTATTCTTTTAACATCACATTTAGTTTATCCTACTGGGAATTATCTGATACACAACCAAGTATTGAAAAATTTGGAAGTGGAAGGAAAATGATCTGTTCAACCTCCTTTACTGTTAATGACATTCAATTCAATCAATCGCCTTCACAAAATATAACGAGACAGCAATCTATTAAGTGTTAATTGAAAAGTTACATTTGCTATCCTGTTCTTTGACAAACATTCAGATCGGCTAACCTCCTTATTATCAAGAGCAGAAGGGTTTGATCACTCTTTGTTTTCATTCTTGCAGAATTTTATCATTTAAGCGCCATCATGATCATCTTCCCTGATCTCCTTTGATAACTGGATACACTCAGAAGCAATCATTTATTTTTGACTTTACATAAAACATGGCTTTCCACTAAGAAAGTCGTATTTTAGTTAAAAAAGGAGACATGTTACCGGTGAGCTGTGTTTTACTGTGAATCCGCAATAATTGGTTATAACCATCGACGTTTATGTTATGTGTTTGAATGGGCCAGTATAATTCTAGAGCTAAATCCAACTATCAGACTATAACAGGCACCAATGGGGCTGGACCGGGTCTATAAAAACGCCCACAGGCATTTTCGGTTGTTGCGTCCAACAACCGAATACATGTAGCTTAACAGGGGACATACAGAATACACAATTTGAGCTGTTTAAAAAGAAAATATATAGAGAAAATAAATCTATCAAATATTTAAAAATAATATCTGGTAAAAATAAGGGTTATGCATTTAATATTAAAACAAAAAAAATCAACTGTGTATCTGTGTATCACTGTTTTGGTGGATATAATGTTTTTAAAAAATCCTTTAATTACATTTTAATTTGGCAAATTTATATTTGTTATATATAATAAAACATTAAATAACTTATCATAAATTAAAACATTTATAATTACATTATGACAGTCTTGGGCCAGCCCAAAAATAGGGGAACATTCCCTATGCCCGGCCTTGGCACCAACCCCTTCACCTCTATAATTGTCAAACATGGAAATTGATTTTCATGAAAAAGCTTAATTCAGTCTGACTAAACCTAAATCATTTTTTTTAAACAACAGACCGAAGGCTTAGCTTCTAGATAGAGACGGCAAAGGCTAAAAGGTGGGGGGCTGAATGCAAAAGTTTTTCTTCCAATTCACAATTATCCACTACTTTGTGTTCAAATTCTAACAAAATACATCCATTCAGAGACTATAAGCACTTCTCCAAGGTGCTGCGTGTATTTGAAGTTGGCAGTAGTGAAAAGTAACAAAGTACATTTACTTGATTACTGTACTTTTTTAGTATCTTTACTTGAGTAATTTTCTGGGGGTTAGAAGCTGCTAGGTACATGTTCCTTTTGGCTCAGCCTAGCTTTGTAATCCGCTCTTGCTCTTTTTCTTTCTTGAAATTTAATTTCAATATGCAAAGAATAGCAACCCTTAGTAATGAATTTGGACACCACTGCTTAGAGATAAATGTGAGAAACTCACTATTTGTAGCTTATAATTTTTATTAAGGTGTTAGTTGTTGCCATGTGGCCAAGTTGTTCAGTAGGATGAGTTCTCAAAGCAGAGTTGCGGTTTCTTTTTGCAACAGATTAAAATTAAATGTCTTTTCATAGTGATAGTATGAGGAGAATCAAGACATTTTGGTCTGATTTAAATAAGAAACAATAATTAAAATAGCTTTCTTCAAGTTTTTGTAGCATTTTATGCTAAAGTTCTTTACAGGTGGTGTAGAATCTGTAGCAGGTGGTTCTATGTGCCAATACATTAGGTGGTCTCTCAAAGCTACAAGGTTCGTTAAAATTACTCTAAAAATAAACAGAAATGTACTGATATTAGAAAATTACACTTGTAGTAGTTTCAAAAACAAGTAGGCCCTACTTTAATACTCTAACTTGAGTAGATGTTTGACTGAGTAACTTTTTCTTTTTTTTGTATAGGCTATATATATATATATATATATATATATATATATATATATATATATATATATATATATATATATATATATATATATTCATTCAGAACATATGTCCAAATAAAATCTACTTCCAATGTACCATGGTTTTTTTCTTATTTTTGAAACCTAAAGAAAAAACAAAACAAAACGAGACAAAAAAAAAAAAAACACCCACACCACCCACTCTCTCCATGTAGCAACACATGTACACTGTAGAAGTACTATATGAAGCATTAACCATATTTTTGGAAGGTCAGAATTAAGAGAAAAGAGCACAACAAAAATATTAGAATAATTGAAACACAGTGAAGATCAATGTTGATCAGTTACTCAGGTCTAGTAATTTTAACTTTTACTTAAGTAAGTTTTGAGTATGAGTATCAATACTTTGACTCAAGTACTACTGCTGAGTACTTCATCCACCACTGGAAGTTAGACATGAGAGGATTTTAGTCATAAGTATCTCTTTTCACTCATCAATAGCAGTCCTCCTGAATCGTGCTTAAAGAGTTCTGTCTTTGGTGAGGACTGTTGTTATGCATCTTTTTAGTAAGCTTTTAACTGACTCTACCAAACTGTTTTAAGTGGTCTGTATCAAAGATAAAAAAAACAACAACTAACTGCCAATATAAAGTACCTAAACACAGAGAAAGATGAATGAATATAGAATGAACTACACCAGCTAAATCTAAATTAACAATTAAATTAACTTTCCAGCTAAGGAAAAGCAATAGATCAGATAAAGTTAAAATAAACTAAATTGAAATGTTTGCGAATAAAATTATTTCTAGTCAAGTTTTTTTTTGTTTTAAAGCCTAAGCTCACAAATGCACCTTGTGTTTCTCAAGGAACTCTGGCGTGAGCGTCCACGGTGCATCTCTAAGAACTTCGTCAACGTAGCGGCAGTGCCTCAGGGCTTCGTAACGTTCGTGCTCCGTCATGACTGTGAAGCCCTTGTACTTATGAGTCAGCTCATCGCTGCACACTGTTGCATGAGAAATGGAGAGAAATCACAGGAACACAGAAATAAACATGGATCGAAATTAATCCGTTTGTCAAATTTGAGTCTGTGGCCCCGTCTTACCTCCTACTATGAGATAGGTGTTTGGAAACAGGTTCTTGGCCTGCATGAGGGCCCGAGCATGGCCTGAGTGGAACAGGTCAAAGATGCCATCTGCGTAGACTCTGACTGGCCGGTCGACTGAAAGTAAATAATATTCAATTTGCAGATATACAGAAGAAGCGTATGTTTGTGTGAAGCTGATGAAGACTCAAAAAATAAGAAAATATAGAATTATAATTAAGGAATCTTAAGAAAATGATAAAAAAAAGTTTGCAGCTTAGATCTTTTTTTTTCCAGGTATATCTATGCTTTCTCGGAGTTCAGTAATAAATATTTTATAAGTTTCATTTTTTTTTATATCTATCAAGTTTATGCAAAGTTTTAAGATTTCTGAAATCTCCTGGATTGCAGATTCAGTACCAAACGCTGAGTGATTGTGACTCATTCTTGTCATATTGCTTAAAGGCTGCAATCCTTTTATTCTGCTTTCTTTTTCCTAGATAATTTTTTTTTGAGAAATGATCATAGGTCAACCATGGTATTATTATTATCAGAAAAATCTTTAAATGTGAAAGACACAAACTTCCAGTTTTCCAATGTTCAGTGATGGATTTCATTGCATTATCAGATTTCTTTCTATGACACAGAGTTAGATACAGTGTGCTGGATCATTGCAAGTCAGTTAGTTTGAAAGTTTTAACTGTAAAAATCACAGTCCTTTCCATAAATTGCATCCAAATAACACATTAGTGATTGATACAGATAATTAAAGAAATATTCGTACATGTTAAGGAAGACAAGTTTATTTGTATATCACAATCCAGTACAAAGACAGTTCAAAGTGCTTTACAACAGTTAGACAATAAAACTGAAAAACATAAAAGTAGAATAAAAGGAAATAAAGATAAAAGCATGATAAGCATGAAAAGCATGACGTGGAATTGGCAGCCTAGTGCTTAGGGCATAGGGCTTGAAATCCTAAGGTTGTGGGTTTGAAACCCACTCCCACACACTGCCACTCCGGCGCTCTGAGCAAGACCCTTAACCCCTGATTGCTCCCTGTGCGTGGCACACTGTTCCCAAAGGGGATCGGTTGAATGCAGAGAGTTAGTTTCTCCATTGTGAGATCAATAAAGTTTAATTTATCTATTTTTTTTTTCTAAATACAGATAATACAGAAAAGTAAATGAAACAGTTGCTTGTTAGAAGAGGCAGGATTTTGTTTTGGTATGACACAGAGAGAGGGGAAGCTGAGGAGGAGAGCACATGTTTCCCAGGAGATAAAGGTGGTTAAGAAAAGGAGATCTCCTGTTAAAGAGTTTAGAGTTCCAATTAAATCCGAATGACAATGATAACAGCCGACCTCTCTGATAAGATCATAGAAGAAGGATTGTACTGATCTTTTTATTGTAGGGCTAAAACACAATCCAAATAAGGTTTAGTGATTCTGCTAACCTATCCTAAATTACCTTTCTTATCTATGGTCACATTATTATCTGATTACAAATTTTAGAATTAGTGAAATATCAAGATGAATTCAGTCTTAACCATAAAAACCTAGTGGTCAATTTGTAGAAAACCACGATTTCCATCAATCCTAAAAGTTTTAACCAAGAATGAAGCTTTAACAGATTAGGGAACTTTTTCTACTTCAGTTGACAAAAGCTGGTCAAAATAAAAATACTAGATTACATGTTCCAAAATTTTACATCTGCAAGTCAGCGCTGGTTATAACCCTGCTACACCTGAAGGATAAGAGACTTACATCGGATAAGGAAAAAAAACATCTTAAGCTGCCTGAAAGAGAATAACTCTGGAAAAACGTCCAGGTTTCATGGAGCTGCTAAACTGACTAATCAGGAAAAAAGCTTTGGTCAGTCAGTATGAATAAAACCCAATGTTCCAGTGCAGTGAAGCAGGACCCTTGCAGAAAAAGCAGTAATCCAAGTATTTTTATCAAGTAGTCAAACAGAGGTCACTCCTCTCTAAAAGTCATGTGTAAAAGAAATAAATAAAAAAAATCATAATTGCATCTACTCTCTAGTTCTCTAGTTACTCATTGTTGGCTCATAATTTAATGCTGTGACCTAAAAACTGTAACTTAACTATAAAAACTTAATAAAGTCTTTCCATAACTGAATTAATTTGGAGTTAATTAAACTGAGATAGAGATTTTAAACGGTGCACAGCAAGTCAGACCCTTCCACTTAATGTATTTGGTTTATTTTAGATCCTAAAATCCTCAAGAGAAACTAAATGGACAGTATTAATATAGTGTCATACATATTTAGAGATATCTCATAAACAAGGTAGTCATGGAACCAAAGCACAAAAGAACAGAAGTAGTTGGTTTACAAGGTAAGAAAATCTAAGAAAAGAGGTGTGAATACTTTTGCACTGAACTCTCTATGGAGGAATACGGCTGATGAAATATAATCTTCAGAAAGGGGAGAATATCACAAAGAGATAAAGTGAGGAATGGGAACACCGAGCAGGATCAAGGTGAAGATGAATGGATACCTGGGGTCCCTCTGCGTGCTTGTGCGATGCTGAGCTTCTCATGAGGTGCGCTGCAGTCGCAGCTGGTCTCCGCAGCAAAGATGGCAGGCTCGGTCAGAGTCTGAGACAGAAAGGGACTGGGTCAGAGGAAGAACCTGGAGCACGGCCGTTTGCCACTTGTCTCCCACTTACAGTAACCGCAATTAAGGTATTGACTACGGCTGAAGCTCACTCTGCTCCCTGAGACAACAGCAAGGCAGAAAGAGCTGCACTCAGTGCTATTGATCACTGACTTTCACCTCTCTGCATGTACTGCAAATAATGACAGGACGTGTATGTAACTTAGCATGGTGCTGAAGGGACAAAAAAGCTTTGGTTCACCCTGATTCTGCAGCAGGAAACTGGTAAGAAAGGTATTTATCTGGCTGTGCCAAGAATCTCATCAAGGTCAAAGTGTTGCAGTTTCATCCCCTCCTGGAAACCTGTGTTTTGTGTGCCATCTGTTGACTGCTGGGAATATTCACCCATTCTCATTCGCACCCTTAAAGAGAAACAGCATGGAGCAGAAAGCCGGGGGAGTGTGAGAGGACGAAGAGAGCATATAAACAGGTTCAGTCAGGCCCCTGACGTCAGCACTTCCTACAGGAGTAGAGGCGAAAATAGAGTCTGAAATGGTGACAGGTTTCAGGAAAACAGAATTTGTCTCTTGGAGTTTTAATAGACTTTAAATCACACAGAAACTGTGAGGCTTTTCCGGCTATCTATACATGCAAGAGATGCAGAAATCCTCCTGTACCAGTATGTAAACGATACTGTCTAATGTATAATAATTATAATATAGATTAATTCAAATAATTTTCCATTTGTATCGAACTGAAGCTTATCTACATGTTTTGTGCATCCTTTCCCTCCTTTATAAATACTTTTAGAGGTACACCTATAACTTATGGGCAACTATCCACGCTGGTGTTTCTCTTCTAGCCAATAGGACAAGACTGTAGACTTTCAAATGGTTGAAATTTCAAGCTCTTTACCTAGTCCAAAAATCTTCTTTTATGTTAATTTATGATTATTTCTTCTTTTTTTACAGGATTTCTGTGTGAAAACTGTCTGGTGGCCACAGAGGATGGTTTATTCTGCGTCTCTGTGTAATTAGCTTCATGTTTTGGATCTTTATTCTACTGGAAGATCCACCAAAGACTTGTTTTCAGTGTCCTAAACAAAGCAAAAAAAAAAATCATCATTAAAAATGTGCTAGCATTACAAAGAACTCATGATGTACCCTGATATAGCTTTTTAGAGGAGAGAACAGCCCACAGCATAATAGATTTCTCGCCATATTTAACAACTGTTCATTATGTTTTAGCACAACTAATACACTTAATTATATTAAATAGGATGGATTTTTTCCCCCCACATTTGTTTATCTTAGGAATGTCATATTGCTATGAATGATACATTTATTTTAATATTGTTCTGTATGTGATTTAAAGTAAAAAGCTCAGAGGTCAGTCAGCAGCAGCTATTATCCCTTCAGGAGGAGGCATTATTACCTCTGATTCCTCCAGCACAGTGATACTGTTGAGTTAACAGAGAGCAGATGGCCAAGGTTAAACTTTGTGATCAGGAGTATGCAGAGGCCTATCAGGGCGTGTGGCCGGAGCGTGCTCGTTCTAAAGCCCGATCTGGCACAAGATAGGACATCTGGCATAAAGAAGGATTAAAGCTGTAGAAAAACTGGCCATGCAATAACACAGGCAGCAAAGAGAGAGGCTGCCTACAATAATATAAGATGAGGAGAAGATATGGGGGTATGAAGGTTTGGGAAGACAAAAGGACTGAAAAGGTGATTTGTATCAAGGAGTATTAAGGCAGAGGATCCAAACACGGGAGGCTCTACGATCTCACTGCGACAGTCATCACTCAGCAGGGCATTCCTCTTGATTTGGCAGACACCCCTCAGCAACAACAAGGACTGTCCACTCGGCACTCTGAGCATCTCCCTCATGCACATACATCTAGGATATGTTTCATAACAGGGAATAAAGGAGGACCCTTTTGTTTCCCCTCTACTTCCTGTCTCCGTTCCTCCCTCTTTCATACACACACACCTACACATATAATCAGTCTTCCCTGTCTCCTCAGACTGATGGAGAACCAAACAGTAATACACAGCCACCCTACCGTCCGAGGATGAGGGCAGGTGTGTTCTAGCTCCTCCATTTTCCCCAAAGCCTCATGGGATGCAGCTGATTTCTAGCTGTTTTCTGACTCAGCATCAATGAGGAGATGCTTCTCTTCTGGCCACTCTGTCTCCTCTGTTTTCCCCGCCCACTCTCTGCTCCCTCTATTCTCCCACTCCCTCCTCCTCCTCCTCCCTGCCCTTTTTCTCACAGGGTGTAATCCTTTACAGGCAGCCGGAGGGTGACCAAGTTAAATGTGACGAGGAGTTATTTTTTAAGGAATGGCAGAAGGAAGTTAGAGTAGAGCTGTTGGTGTAATCTGAGCTTATTACACAGTAGTTGCTAGAATAGAATAGAATACACAACCTGAAATAGTTGTATTGACATCATTTTTTGGTGTTCCTAAAAGTCAATAGTCAGCACCACCCCTACTTTGCAATAGAGTAGGCAATATTAGTTTTTAATGTTCCACTTGACCAGAGGCGTCAAGTAATGAAGTACAAATACTTAGTTAGTGTACTTAAGTAAATTTTTTAGGTATCTATACTATATATTATTTTTCTTCCTATTTCTGACTTCTACTCATTATATTTTCACATAGGTATCCACGCTTTCTATTCCTTACATTTTTAAAACAATGTTACTCATTATTCTTGGCTTTAGTTTATGTTTACAAATATTTATTTCACATCATGTACGCCATCCAATGCAGATCATTTGCGACATCCACATCTAGTGAAAACTAGGGTAATTGGATGAGTCATATCACGCAAACACTCAATGGTTAGCTAAAGGAAATCATCAGAAGCAAGCAGGTGTTCTTTAAACTGTAAACGTGAATTGTCTATGCCATGCTACAATGTTGGATTCAGAAAAAGATGTTGAAATGCCTGAAAGGTTGTACACAGGTGAGAGCGTATCGGGAGATGTAGACCAACAAGACCTCCCTCATCATTGGCCCTATCTCTAAGAATTTTTCGAAATAGTTGTAAAATTAAGCTTTCAATTCATATAGTGGCATCTGGCTGTTTTTTTTTTTTTTTAAAGGGTACTTTATACTTTTATACTTTCATTAGTTTATGGAGCACATACTTTTTCACTTTTACTTGAGTAAATAGGTCAAGGTTGATACTTCAACTTTTACCAGAGTTTTTTTAAACTGCAGTATCTATACTTCTGCTTAAGTAACAAATGTGTGTACTACTGACATCACTGCACTTGACCCATTTTGATGCAGTGTTTTATTTTGCTTTTGTGTTTTCCTCCTATAAAACATCCACAAAAATAAGTTATAAGTTAATCTTTGATTTATGCTCATTATAACTGAATAAGAATCCTATGATTTGTATGTTATGTGCGTATATCAGACAGTTATTATACCCAAATTGCCTCTCCGGTTTATAAATAGGGCGCACCTACTGTCTCACTGCTGCAGACAAAGCCGCACGGAAGAGGTCTCACTTCGCTCCTTTTATATTTATTGTTGTTATCAAAAAGAATTTTGCCTAAACATTTAGCAAATAGATTAAAACATTTAAATCAGTTATAATTACAATGTTTTTTTAAATCGACAACATGAAACCGGAGGATTACATTTCTTGAGAGACATTCGATTAAAATTAGCAAACGAGCGTCTGTCTTTGTAGACAATCTGCGCTATTTCTATGGTGACGGAGGAGAGGCGCGAGACGTCCCATGTTGGACCAATCAGCGCGCGCTCCAGCAGCAGGAACTCTGGGGATTGGTGGAGTGAAGCGTTATAACGTTACAAACAAAACAATTGAACGCTTAAGATTTAGGTCAAGTGTAAAACACATGTTTAAGTTCCTTTAAAATGATTTCATGAAATAAGGTTCTCTATTATGAGGAACACTCTTATAAAAATAAACACTTATAAACGTTTATGTTCTTTATTCTCCATAGATGACTTTCTTGTCTCTAAAAGCATCGAACAATGAAGCAGTTTTTTTTTTTTTATTAAGACTGATAATATGTCACAATGTTTATTAATAATAACAGAAATAAGGTCCTCTCACCCTCCATGATCCTCTTCTGCAACAAACAGCTGCACAGCAGGGGGCCTCTCTGACCCGCCGCTGTTTCACCATAGTTCTCCAGCAGTAAAATGACTTCTGTCTTCTATTCCTTGTTGTTTTTATGAGTATATGAAGGATTATGTCCGTTTTTCTTAAGCACAACAGAAGAAAAGCAGCCCACCCTGTCCAGCTGGTCTGCCCACAGCCCCAACTGAGGGGGTCACAGTCTACACAGCAGCGCTACAGTAGATAATCTCACTGATAGACAGGCCTGGACCCTCCTCCTATTGTATGGAGTTGTAACTGACTATTTTATATGCAACTGCTTTTGACCACATATCAAAATAAGTCGCTCAATTGAGATAAAATATTCATCTTGCTTGTTATTGTTTGTGACAATAATTTTTTTAGATTATCTATTTATTGTCAGGAATCTTTTCAGGGATAACTTTAAATCAGCCTCGTCAGTAGACATTTAGGTAGGCTACAAAAAGCTTGTAACATCTTTGATTTTTTTTTTCCCACTCTGACCAAGCCCTTTCCAAAATCTTTTTTTTCTCCCCTTTTTTGCTTGAGACATTACTAGTTTTTTAGATAATCCGGGTCATGGGGCTCCAAAAATAACAATCACCAACATGCATTTGTGGCACCGACTAAAATTGAGGAAGTCCATGGAGGCAAGTACTGATTCTGAGCACTGAATAAACACATACAGAATAGTTCATTCAGCTATTTTAAAAAAATAATTTTATTGCAATGGCTTACAGTTGACAGACAGTTTTATAGATTTTATTTTATAAGATAATCCAATGCAGCTTGGAAAAGACAACTATTAGTATTATTACATGGAAAGTTTAGTGGAAGGAAAATGTGCGTGAATAAGTGAATAAGAAAAGGGTGAATAAGTCACAAGAATGATGGTAGAGTTTCAATGGTCACCAATATGTTCCCATCTTGGACAAAGGAACGATCCTTATATTAATCATCTTCCTTCCTGGAAAAAGAATTGTCGCCAAATCCAAGTTTGGGAGCCATTATGTCAGTGTTGGTCTATTGAGTCTAAAGACAGCCTTGATGACTAACAGTTAATGTTAGAATGCTTAATGTTCCCATGTGCTAAAAATTTTTAGAGAGATGCCAATTTCATTTCCTGGGGGAACTAGCTGCTGCCAGTGCAGCCAAAAGTACCAGCTTTAATTAAACCTATTTACCTGGAGAGGAAACTGCTTGATCCAACCATCCACCAATAAAAGACCGAACATAACACCTTTTATAAAAAAAAAAAAAAAAACTTAAGTTGTTTTATGAAAATAATGATTCAAATATAGATTTTTTACTGGTCTGCAATCAATAAATTAATAACTATGCTATACTTGGAAAAAATAAAGTGGTTGCAACTAGGACATGTTGTTATGGCCATGACTGATAAAGACTGATAAAGGTATATTTATGTTTGTTTTTATTCTATTAATGCATATCATTTTGTAACATCTCTGTAAAGATATGGAGTCACATTATTATAAAAAATGTGCTACTGTTTTACTTATTGTTTTGAAGCAGAGTTCTTGATTTCCAGTCGTGCATTTTTAAATGAATAAGAAAAAAACTCTTTCTGAATAATTGTATTTATTACAATAATGCCAACTATTGTTTTAATTTAGCAGTAAAAGTGTTTTAGTGTCACTGTTTGATACTGATGGTCTTTTTATGTTAGATTAACCATTATCCTACTGTAATATTATGATATAGAAGCATTTGGATAATGGTTGCCCTGTTGTTATTGTTATGATAAAAACATTTACAGGGTGCATCTGTGATAGGCTTCACCTGAGAATACTGTCTTTATTGATCACTAACCCTCATTTAGTACAGTTTACTTTGATTCCTCATACTTCTGTAGGCTACTAATACTTGTCATTGCTGCAATGTGTATTATATCTTCTGCAATATGAAATACAACAAAAGTCTTTTTATGGAAGCTTTTGGAGGGAAGTAATGTTTGCCAAATGAATTTGTGTGATCAAGGCGAAAATAAAAACAGTCTTACTTTCAGCTTGTAAGTTATAGTTTTAACTGCTTTATAAACATGACTAAAAAATGATCATAGGTATATGCCTACTTGGGTTTTTGCCTTGTCCCATGCTCAGGCTGAATGTACTTTAGATAGTGTGTATTCGTATCTAATTATATTATCATTATTAATGCCATTCACATAGCTAAATATATTCCGTCACCAAAATGTAACCCAGAGGTTATTGCTCACTCCAAACATTTAACTACACAGCAACTAAAACTTCTGAAGTAGCATTCCAAATATACACAGTGTAATATATATTAGGGGTGCTTACACAAAAAGCTTAAGAGAGCAGCTCGTGTAGCAGACAAACTGTGCTTTGTATTTCCATTATTGCTGTAGGCCTAGTTCCTCTATGGCCCCAGTCTGGGACAGAAATCTATTGTGCCCTTTACAGACCCGCCTGGTTTCTATGGAGACGGATATCATTGAGGTACAGTGGCTCATACCCTGAAAAATGGAGAACAATGACCTGAAATTGTCTTCTGAAACGAGCCTGACAGAAAAAGACAAAAATATTTTAATAATTAACAAACTAACCTAATCTAATCCACCCTCTTAAGAAAATGCCCCTTTTTATGCATTTAAATGTTTTAAATAGCTACATGAAAAATAATCAATGATTTTATCCAATAGTTAAATCAATCAAGACTACTTTCAGCATTTTTCTCATTTGTGTATTTTTTCTACATTCTAAAGGCCTTGCTTTCATGATCACCCTCAATTTATTGTTATGTTTTGTTAAAAACAAAAACCAACAAAAAATGGTTATGCACTAAATTATATATTAAATTTTTTTAAATATCTATATCTATCTATCTATCTATCTATCTATCTATCTATCTATCTATCTATCTATCTATCTATCTATCTATCTATCTATCTATCTATCTATCTATCTATATATATATATATATATATATATATATATATATATATATATATATATATATATATATATATATATATATATATATATATATATATAAAACTAACAAACTGTTTTTCTCACCCCTTGTGGGGTGGTATGTGTCATCCTCAAGCTCGGGTCCTCTACCAGAAGCCTGGGAGTTTGAGGGTTCTGCGCAGTATCTTAGCTGTTCCTAGGACTGCGCTCTTCTGGACAGAGACCTCTGATGTTTTACCTGGAATCTGTTGTAGACACTCTCCAAGTTTGGGGGTCACAGCCCCCAGTGCTCCAATTACCACTGGCACCACTGCTGCTCTTACTTTCCACATCTTTTCTAGCTCCTCTTTCAGCCCTTGGTATTTCTCAAGCTTCTCGTGTTCTTTCTTCTTGATGTTGCTGTCGCTTGGGATTGCCACATCTAACACTACTGCCTTCTTCTGCTGTTTGTCGATCAACACGATGTCTGGTTGGTTAGCCATCACCTGTTTGTCAGTCTGGATCTTGAAGTCCCACAGGATCTTAGCTCGGTCATTCTCAACTACCTTAGGAGGTGTCTTCCATTTTGACCTTGGGACTTCCAGCCCATACTCATGGCAGATGTTCCTGTACACTATGACAGCTACCTGGTTGTGGCGTTCCATGTATGCACTTCCTGCCTGCATTTAACACCCTGTGTTATGTGCTGTATTGTTTCAGAGGCCTCTTTGCACAGTCTGCACCGGGCTGGAATGGAACGCAAAAAAAAAGTCAGAATTCTGACTTTTTTCTCAGAATTACGACTTTTTTCTCAGAATTCTGACTTTAATCTCAGAATTCTGACTTTAATATCAGAATTCTGACTTTAATATCAGAATTCTGACTTTTTTTCTCAGAATTCTGACCCTCTCTTTATGGCACAAAACGCACTTCTGCTGGGGTGGAATAGAATGCAAAAAAAAAAAAAAAAAGAAAAAAAAGAGTCCCTGTCCCTCTCTTCCTGGCACAAAACGCACTTCTGCTGGAATGGAATAGAATGCAAAAAAAAAAAAGAGTTCCTGTCCCTCTCTTCCTGGCACAAAACGCACTTCTGCTGGAATGGAATAGAATGCAAAAAAAAAAAAAAAAGAGTTCCTGTCCCTCTCTTCCTGGCACAAAACGCACTTCTGCTGGAATGGAATAGAATGCAAAAAAAAAAAAAGAGTCCCTGTCCCTCTCTTCCTGGCACAAAACGCACTTCTGCTGGAATGGAATAGAATGCAAAAAAAAAAAAAAAAGAGTCCCTGTCCCTCTCTTCCTGGCACAAAACGCACTTCTGCTGGAATGGAATAGAATGCAAAAAAAAAAAAAAAAAAAAGAGTTCCTGTCCCTCTCTTCCTGGCACAAAACGCACTTCTGCTGGAATGGAATAGAATGCAAAAAAAAAAAAAAAAGAGTTCCTGTCCCTCTCTTCCTGGCACAAAACGCACTTCTGCTGGAATGGAATAGAATGCAAAAAAAAAAAAAAAAAGAGTTCCTGTCCCTCTCTTCCTGGCACAAAACGCACTTCTGCTGGAATGGAATAGAATGCA